>NC_139938.1:16626535-16694035 GCF_963514095.1 Eutrigla gurnardus | reverse complement strand
CAGCTAAATAAAGTAGTGAGGTGATGCCTTTTACTCCGACTTCACAGATAGATGGCGTCGTCCAACAACACAGGAAAAAAAGCATTTGCACGTGTGTCACCGACACACAGGCTGCTAATTAACAGCAGACAGAAGTGGCGTGCCACGGACCTCTACGCCTACCTCTCTGTTTTTAAGCGTACGTCACGACTCGACTGTGACTGCAGGCCTTCCAAACAAGCTACAGCGACTTGGTTTCTAAGCACCTGCTGGTCACTTATTAGCAGTGGTGTGTGCTGGAAGAGCTATTGATGCACAGTTCAAATGGAGAAAGAACTCCTGAGAGGACGAGTGCAGTCGGTTAAACCTGGAAATGTACGCGGATTCTAATCGACAGATTAACACAGTTTTTTTTAAAGATCACCTGGTTATGCCTCGGCAGGTTTGAGGAGTAAAATAAAAACAATGATCTGAGATAAAGGAGCATGAGTGGGTTTACGTGCTTAAGGAAGAAAGAGAGAGAACTGAGGCCTCGGCGGGTGGGCCACGAAGCCAAAGTCAAAGTGAAGGCAGCTCTCAGTTATTCTCCATCAGTGTCACCCTCCTTTCCCTGCATGTCCCCGCCAGCTGTTCTATCTTCGCCATTTTCATCTATTTGGCAACTGAGTTTTTCACTCAAAGCGTTGACAAGATAAAATAAATCCTGTAGAACTGAGCGCCTTAGATTATTATTGTGCGATATTGTCAGCCATTATTGGGACAAAAGACATTTCTTTTTCTTTAAACGGCCCGAGCGTTGCCAAGTCTAAGTCATTATTAATGTAACATGCATTGCTAATGCATTTTGTTGATAGTTTCTTTCGATTTTCCATCATCATTTTCATCTTTTCCCTCCTTAAACACTTGCAACTACTTTTGTTTCTTTTCCCCTTTGATCTATCAGCCCCTTTACTGTGTTTTTAAAGAGTCCATTAGATTGTGGACTACGGTTTTGAAGCCTCGAGTTCGGCATTTTCGTCGTCACCATCTTGGATGTTTGCAACCAGTGAAGGAAGTGACCATATTTGGAGAGTACAGGAGCGACGGATGGATCTGAGGAACACATGTAGCAGAGCTGCATCCCTAACAGCAACCTTACTCCATCTGGATTCATCTGGATTGTGGTGTGAAGCTCTAAGTAGCTAATTGCATTGGTAGCATGGAAGCAACTGTGATTGACGGTGACCTGTCAATCACAAGTTAGCCCCGCCCCAAAAAGTCCCCGTTTTACAATCTATTTGACTCTAAATGGGCCATGATGTACTAAATGAACATCATGCTGGATTGAAGAAGACTTGAAACTAGAGATTGAGACCATAAACTCATGTTTACAATGTTTACTGAGATAATACATCAAGAGAGAAGTAGGACCATTTTCTCATAGACTTCTATACAACCAGAGAGGAGTCGCCTCCTGGTGGCCAGTAGAGAGAAGTAGGACCATTTTCTCATAGACTTCTATACAACCAGACTTCTTGTGTCCCTGTCCATGGTGCTGAAACTTTTAAGGCCAATCCCTCTGTGTCGCTCTCCTTGGTAAAATTCAGTCACTCCGCAGCATCTATTATTCTTTTTTTGTATAAATCCTTTTTCTTTTTTCAATCCATCAATCAGAATTCAATACTAACCACCACTACCACTGTGACTACTGCAAACCCCAAGAAAACCAAAGCAATAATAAAGTATGGGGCTCGCAAATAACTTTTTTCACCAAATGAATGTGGACCACTTCACCAAAATGAATTGTATGTGTAAAAGGCACCAAAATTGATTTATTTTTGTTAATTTATAATAATTCAAAACTGTTTTTGGAATTTGATGATTTTGGCATTAAAAATTAATTTTATTCATAAAGCCCTGAAAAAGCTGGTCCTGCAAGTTAGAGCTTCTTAAATTTGACAAGATGTCACCTGTAAACATCTATCCAAGATTTTTTGACGACTGAATGTACTTTTTTTTTTGGGTGCACTGTTCCTTTAACAGGCAGAGAATAACAAATCCAACTTTTCCCCAAGTACCGCCAAAAAAACCCTCATTTTCACAGCCCCGCTGTGAACTGGGTCTTTCTAGTTCAGCAGGACCTCCCTCTGTCTCTGTCACACTGACTGCAGTTTGATCTGGGACTGGCCCCCCTACTTTGGCAGTGACAGGCATATTTCAATAATGCAGGTGGTACACGGTGTGTCAAAGTCGCAGGGGGTGGTGAACTGTGTGTGTGTGTGTGTGTGTGTGTGTGACGGATGTGTCGCAGCTCCACAGTCAAGTTTCTGGAGGAAGGGGAGCAGGCCCTCTTTTGTTGACTTAAGGCAAAGGGTCGATAAACTGCAATTTCTGTCCACCCATGATGCTTCACACCCCACTCCCAATTGTGTTGACGTATTACCCTTCAGCAGCTCCTCTTGTTGTGCATTCACCAGAGGTCCTCGCCCTCTTTCCGTCCTCCTCTTTCCTTTGCTTAAGCCTCACATATCCTCTCACCCACTTTCCCCCTAATTGGCTCAACGAAGGTGCTGCAACCCCGAACACGCTTGACCTGATCACCTGGCGTGCACACACACACACACACACACACACACACACACACACACACACACACACACACACACACACACACACACACACACACACACACACACACACACACACACACACACACAGGAGTCATTAATCAAAGCAACAGTGCACAGACTGACATTCCCTCCGACAATCGAAGCTGTGGCGTGGACTGATATTTCCTCATGAAGGTCAAGGAGCAGCACAATGCAACACTTTTCCCTGAGAAGTAGGTGAACACTGCTTTTTACTCTGAACTACTAGAAAATACTCACAAAAGCCTGCTGTTAAATGTGGGAAAATAACACATTTCCTTTTTGAATTTGAAAATTCAACTGATGGGTATGATTTTGGAAACTCTTGCTATTAGCTGAGACAACTTTTCTGCACTCATTTCCATTTAGAGCAGCTCTCAAAGTGAATGAAAGAATGAATTTGTACAAATATTTCACATAAAATAAAAATAGAAGGCAACATCCATATGTCTATATTGCATTTATATAAACACAGAATGAATAAGTAATAATCTAGCGGCTGCCAGGAAGGAAGCAGAATGAGCAGGAAATCACTTGTAAATGTAATGAACCCATCGCTGTACAAAGTGTTTCCCTGATGCCAGAAGGGTCAGTCGTTGAGACCAGAATAACATGTGACCACTTCATCCAATCATTCCCTCTCTCACCCTCTAACCTCCAATCTGGCTCTCTAATAAAGACGGCTCCGCATGTAGAACAAGTCTATCAGATCCTGCGTACTGGTAAATAAGCCTGCGTTTACATTCATAACAAGGCTGTCGGGTCGCTGCAACACAGCACGAGCCTGACAATACCTCAACCTTTCCAACTCAAGGTCGTGGATTAATTTCCCCTTGCCACGGCCCCGTGAGCATTCTGGCATTTGCTCTGTGGCTCCGTCTTAAAAGGCTAGCAAAGATTTCTCAGGAGCGAGCAGAAACACATCTATATGTGGTATGTAATCAGCACGTGTCATCTGGAGATTTCCACGGCCTGGATCACTGGTTCAACCTTCTCTGGTGTGCCCTGGTCAAAACCATTAAAATCTGCAGCCATACCAAATTATAAAGCGCCTGCAAATGAAATGTCACACACAAACAAAATATTGATTGCTTGGAAATGTCACATAAGACCTTACATCAGTAGACAACAGAGCCAGTGAAGTGCAGAGAAGTTGCTTTAACTGCGGCAAAAACACAATACTATATTTCTAAATTACAATAAAAGCTAATAAAGAAAGTAAAACATTCAACCACAGACGAGATAAATATGATGAGCATCTGAACGTATAACCCTTTCAGCCAGGCTATGACGACAGGAGAAATCTGGTTGGGACCTTGCTCGAAGCGGGGACCATTGTTCTACACGGACCGTTTCTGAGGAAGCCAGGGCTCCAGAGTGACCATGCTGGTGCATATGCAACCAAAAAATATGTTCTTGGTTACACTGGTGCTCCTAACATTCAGTGGGTCTGTTTATGTGTGTAATGTTTTTTTCCCCACAGCATACAGAGAGGAATCACCACAGTCTGAGCCAATCAGAGGCCGAGTAGGGGCGGGCCTAGGTCTCTGATTGGCTCTGACCCCGGTCTCTTCTTCAGTGAATGTTTGTGAGGAAAAGTAATCGGGCGGAGAGACTTGAGCGTCAAATTGAAGACAACTGGAGCGTCATCGTTGAGAATCGTTAAAAAAGCACCAGAAACACAACCGGGACTGGGACAGGTAAGTGGGGGGCCGAGCACACATTAACAGTGTATATACAACTATATACAATGTTCATTTTTTATCCGATTACTCGATTAATTGATGGAATGATCGGTAGATTACAAAAAGCTTGGATAGCTGCAGTCCTAAATGAAACCTCCTGTACTTCGAGCCGTTAGATCTTCAGGAACTACAGCCGTGGTGATTAATCTGATGTTGGTCATAAACCCATAAGAGCTCTGCCCTGAATCCTCCTGGGGGTCAGGGTCGTACCCGGCAGCCACTTCACACAGCAGAAGTGACGTAGGCTCTAGCTTTGATCCCACAGTTCACAAATGTCAGCGAGGATCTTTGAGGAGGAGAAAACACTTTGATGAAAACAGTCCAATAACAGGAGCGAGCGAGCGAAGGAGGCTTGAACCAAACAAGGAGTGATGGGAGCACCGAGATCTAAAGGCCGGAAAACAGACTGTAGTCCTCATATGGTCAGGAAACACTTGTTGTACAGTAATACAGCAGCTGCAGCAGAAGTGCCCTTGAGCAAAGTCAATCCTCAAGTTTCTCAGTGGTCAACAGAGAGTTGTATTTGTAAAGAATCTAAAGTGGCGTATTCGGGATTTATTTTTCCCAAATAAACAGATTTAAAAAGGGGCCAGTCCCAAACACTAGATGACACAGAATACATTAAACTGTCACAGAGTTGGACGTTGAGTCGAGTCCAGTCATCGGGCAGCGTGAAGCACTTCAGAGTCTGCAGTCTGGGCTTCTCCGTCTGACTTACAACACAGACACAGTGGGCCTCCCTCAGGATTCTGGGTAATTTAGCAGGTAATGAGCACCCCGACTTACGCACAGGACGCCACATATCTGGCTGTGGAAGGAACACACGTGCATGTATGGCGTGGACACACACACGGACACACACACACCAACACACACTACGGCAATTCAAGTATCTTACACCTGCTGCAATTGTTCATGCCCCAAGGAGCAGCAAGTTTGCATTTTTAATCGGCAAAATGTTTCTTTTAGGTTGTAACTTTAAAAAAAGGCGAAACATGCCGAGCCTGTTAATTACAAATTGTACAACACCGGCCGTAGCATCGACTCGGAAACGGTGGGAGACAGCCAACAGGACTCCTGAGAAAAGGTTAAGATGCAGCAATCTGACTTATTTGTAAAACCAAAGGAGTCGCCCCCTTGTGGCCAGCAGATGGAATGAAAATGCGTTTCCTTGTTTTTTTTTAAAGTTGGCTTCACTTCTCAGAAACGGAGGTCGCAGCTTGTCTCACACCCGGTCCGAAAAATAGAGATATTGGCGTAAAAGAGACGGGAAGGGAAAAGTTGGATCAGCAAGTCCATCAATCAGAAGTGGAGCATGAGACTTCAGATTGCAGAAAATTGCACGTGCCCTTGGGCAGATCAACAGCCTTTGTGTCCGCCTGAAAGAAGATGACTGTTGCATTGAAACGACTCCAAATGGCTGAATGCGATACACGGGTCACTGATGGGCTGTGTGTGTGTGTGTGTGTGTGTGTGTGTGTGTGTGTGTGTGTGTGTGTGTGTGTGTGTCACCCACAGGCATACAGTCTCCATCCGATTAAACAGAGCACGATGAGGTGATCATTCACCTCCACTTGCCCTTCTAAGGTCTCACATCCACGTGTCACGTCCAGTCACTAACGGTGCTTGTATCTCTTTGGAATCGCTGCTTAGCATTAACGGCCTGTGTGTTGTAAAAAAAAAAAAAATCTAAATCATTAATGCCACTCAATCTAAGTGATTGTCTGTCCTGTAGGGCTGTTAAACATGAACATTAGCATTGTGTATCGGCTTCAAATGAGACGACAACTAGCAGGGACTTTTCTATTTGAAAGCATATCTGCAAAGCAGAACAACAATGTGCTCAATCTGCAACAAATCTATTGATTATTCGTTCAATTTGGAATGATAATCTCCAAAATCACAAGTTATCAGAACTCAAGGCGACAAAGTTTGGTTGCTGGATGTTTTTGTTACGATTGAAAAAGGTTGACATTGAATCAGTTCTCAAGATGTTTTTGCTAGACCAACAGATACGTAACTAAAGCAGAGGTAATCAAAGTTAAGTGCTCAGCAAGGTCATCATAACTTATCAACAACGCCAACCTGAGAGTTAAGGTTTTTGCTATTTCTCCTCAAAGCTCACGGTCTCTGAGATAAACGAGTGGAAGACAGAGTGCTGGTGGTTGGGGGGGGGGGGGGGGGGGGGGGGGGGGGGCGACGTGGAAGACAAGGAAGAAGCTGATGACGAGGAAACACAATTGAGAGAGTGTTCGATCCATTACCTCAGACAGCTCTGAGATCCAGTGTGTACACAGCTACATCAATCACAACAGTAATCTGGACCTGCAGTTGGTGCATACTAACAGCTGGCTGGCTGCCTGCTGCACAAAAGATGGTAATATTTTGGTTTTCCTTCTTAGCTTATGTTTAGGAACTACAGTGTCAAATAAAGCTTTTGTGAACCATCAGTTCGGGGATAAAGACCATCATTCATCCGGGCCACACATATGAGATACTGGCGGTATCGCTGCATCCTTGTGTAGAAGATGCTATAGGAAGCGGATACACAGAATAACAGAGATTCAAACAAATGCATACATAGGCATGAATAAAAAACAGCCACATCTTCCTCTCACACACACACTAAAGGGTGGTTAAGGTATCAGCAGCAGACTGAAGATGTCACAGTCTCCCTGCTAATGAGATTCAACACATTATTCCCCTCCTCTGCAACGCGAAGGAATGACAGCGAGGCACCATGCATCCGAACAACACAGGGCCAATTTAGCAGAGAACATCATCCTTTCCTGGCGAGGGGGAAGCATGTGTGAGTCAAATTAAGTTGGAATATACACATGCACATCTACATGCCCTGCACGCACACACACACCCCAACAGTCACGGCGTATCTGTAGGAGGTCCACTCAAAGCAGAGCGGTGGTGTCTACCAAGTGTGTGTGTGGGTGTCTTCTTCTAAAATGGTATGAAAAAGCTTGGTTTGAGAAGGCTTGTAAGTTGAAATAGTTGCCTCCGGGCACTGCTGTCATCCATCGATCCAAAATGGCACCCGCATCCTAACGCTCTTTCCAACTTTTTAAAAAAAAGGGGGAGAGGGAGGGGAGTCGACAGAAGAATGGAGAGAAGGATATAAAAAATACTTGAGAACTTTATGTTAGACAAGTTATTTGGGATATCTTCACTGACAACGCCATCTCCGATGGGATGTTATTTTTCTGCAAAACAAATGAGCTTAAACAAGTATCTGCTAAATCTCCTAATTGTGAAAGGAAGTATACTCTTCTATTAAAGCTGACGCAGTGGGCAAAGGGCTTCACTAGTTTCACTTCGATATATATATTACAGCTTTTGTGGCGTGTAACTGGCCGCATGCTCTGATGAAAGGAAGATGTCTTGTCTGAAAGGAAAGTGCTGAAAGGTAGAGATAAGATGCTCACCAAGGCTGTCCTCCCTCCACAATTTTGTTGATTTAGTCAACAGATCTGTAAAATACGATCTTCTTGAGATTTTAAACATTTTGCAATATGCTGAGTATTGCCATGAAATATATTCCCTTATTTTAACTGCAAATTATGCAGTTTGTCAACATCTGGTTTCATCTAATAAGACCATTTTTCATTCATCTAACTGCCATCATTGTCATTTTTATTGCGGCAAAAAAATGGATTTGTGAGCCAAGTAAACAGACGGACCACCGCGGTCATAAAAAGCTGCTGAAATTGTTTGTATTACAGTCCAAATAGACCAATCCGCTGACTTTACCCATAAATGTACAAGAAAAAGACATCATCTGGTGGAAAGAAAAGCAAGTTGTTACCAAACGGCTTAATTTGCATATGAAATATTTACACTTTATATAACAAAAGATTGATATTTGGAATTCTTGCAACAATATGATATTGCCATGCAAAATAATGTGCTGCATTGATTTAATCCCCCACCCCTCATGGCCATGCTTCCCTAAAAGGATTGTTGGTGAATCATAATCATGGATTTAAAAAAAACAATAGCTTACACAGCAACATTTTCTCAGGAGCATGTGGAAAATATTCCAGTCAAAGTGCAAACATCTGTAACCTTGTCACTCTCCGCAAAGCAAACATCAGCCTCAACACAGCAGGGCGCTTGGGAGTGACCTTAACAAACACAGCCCCCCTGCCAAAACCTCAGATAACAGCAGGACATGGGTCATTATGAGTCTATGTGAGGGCCACTGCAGGAAATAAGATGAATATATCTCTAACTGGATGAATCTAAACCCAGCAGTCCCCTTTATAAATATGTTAGCTATGCAGCAGATTATTATTAGTAAAACATTATATTGTGGAGCCATCAATGCATGCAAATAATAGCTCAGCCAGCTGTTTAGGTAACATGAATCCATTGCTTTGAATTAAATATTACACTTATGACTAGCTGGATAAAAAAACAACAAAAATGCAAACTAATTTCCGGGTTTTAGGACTCACTGATAGGGACACGAGCAGCTTGAAAGCCCACTAATCAACACTGCGGCTCCTATGTTTAATCAATGCATAAACTCTTGATTTAGGACTACACAGGTTCCTTATAGCAGTAAAGACAAGAGCAGAAGCTTCCATAACATACCACTCATTTTGTATTACGGAGTCTCGTTTTTCATGGAGCACAAGCGCCAAGAAGTTTGCATTAATGGGAACAGACAACAGCACTGAGCACTTTGAAAAATCTGAAAAATGTCTCCGTGGCAGAGAGCCAACCGGCAAGGCTAACTTCATTTACAAATAAAGAGCTGAATATTTCAGCAGTGTACTGAGGTGAATACTGAGGTGAATACTGAGGTGAATGAGGCCCAGAAAGAACAGGATTTCTTTTAAGGACACAGAGGATGAACCAGTTCAGGAGACTAGACTTTGCTAAAGCTGAGGCATTTTTCGACAATGTTCGTTTGTGTGCGGCAGACCCCCAAAAAATCCATTTGCCAACTCCCTAAGAAACACCTGAACGCACAAAGATCCAGGTAAACTAGAGGCGTGATGACACCGATGCTTCATGTCATAATAGTGTACACAGCTGGAGAACAGCCAGTTCCACCACATTCAGCCACAAATATGAATAGGAACATAAACGGTGGTGTGTTTACTCCCAACAGAGCCAATTAGGGAAAACACACACAGACACAACACGCATCTAAAAAAACGATGTGAAATAATAAAAAATGGCACAAATTCAATTCAGCCCATAACAGTCTGTAATACTAAAACATATAAATAATAACGGTCACATTTCATCACGATGTAAACAAAAACAGCGTGAAAACGTCCTGTCTCCTACACGCACACACACACACACACGCGCGCACACACACACACACACACACACACTTCCAGAAAGTAACGGGTGATAGAAACGCTGCTAACACACAAGCTAGCTACGTAAAAAAAAAAAAAGACAGCCGTAACCGAACTTCAAAACAATAAGCAATTTAGCTAAGTACTTACACTCCGTTGCTCTACGACGTGACGTAAACTTCCGGTCGGCCACAACGTGAAGAAAGACGAAAAGAAAATCCATAGAAAGAGATGCTAACAGGTGGAAGGAGACTTCCGGTGTCGCGAAGCTAACTGCTAGCCTTGCTAGCTCGTTTGTATGACTGTAATGCTAACGAATGCTAAACTTCCCGTGTCGCGAAGCTAACTACTAGCCTTGCGCAGCTGATGGCCGTTTTTTTTTCTTCTTTGTCCGTCCGCCATGTTTGTCTGTCTGGCAGATTTTAGCCAAGTTCCCTAATTACACTCATTTAACATTTAACAGCAATTCTTCGTTATGTTTTTCGTTAAAAGTAATTAAAACTAGTTCACCAGCAACATGTCTGACATCCCGTCAAAAGTGGGCGGAGCGTTGATAGATTAAAGGTTATTACACTCCTTTTTTTCCTATTACAACCAGCAAAAATGTAAATAATTTTAAGGAAGTATACAACTTTCGGCTGCTTTTTTTTATAAATGTTTTATTTTTACTTCATAGCATGTACACACTTCATCTAAAGAGCTATAGGAGGCCGCCTATGATCAGGGAATTACACCCATTAACGAATGAATATTTCAGCAGAACCACCAAGTTTACTGAGATGAATGAGGGCCAGAATGAATGGGTATTTTATTTTAGACTTTACTTTAAAGCTGGGGCATTTCAACAATGTTTGTGTGTGCCCACCTTATGGTCCATTTACCACCATTTACTAAATATACATCATGCTGTATTGAAGATGACTTATACTAGAGATTGAGACTATAAACTCATGTTTAATGAGTTAATAAATCAAGTAAGAACTATAGGGTCATTTCTCATTGACTTACATGCAATCAGACTTCTGTTTGCAGCCAGACGAGTCGCCCCCTGCTGGCCATTAAAAACTTGCTCCAGTTCAAAGTGCTCCACAGGCTACATTTGTCTAAAACTAAATTGGCCAGGATATACCCAGATGTGGATCCAACCTGCTCCCGATGCTGCCAGGCTCCGGCCACCCTCTACCACATGTTTTGGACATGTCCAAAATTAGTAAAGTTTTGGTCCTCAATTTTTGACACATTCTCTTATATTTGCAACAAAGACATAGGCCCTGCTCCCGAAATCGCATTGTTTGGTGTGGCCCCTGCGGAGGTGGAGTTATCTAGGGTACAGTCGGATGCCATCGCCTTCTCATCCCTACTAGCTAGGCGCCTTATTTTGTGTAACTGGAAATCAGTTAGGCCTCCCACGCACAGACGCTGGGTGGGGGATGTAATGGCGCATTTGAAACTTGAAAAATTGAAACACTCAATCAGGGGATCAACCCAGAGATTTTACAATGTCTGGCAGCCGTTTTTGAACTACTTTAATCTGGAGTTCCCAGCTAGGGACACTGAGACTACTACTTAATTGACTCACAATCTCTGTAACAGGTTTAAATCTGTACGCTTTATGTTTACTTTCTTTTATCGATGTCATTATATTTATTTTATTTTATATATACATATATATATATATTTTTTTTTTTTTTTCATTTTTTTTTTTTTTTTTTTTTTTTTTTAAACATTTTTCATTGTATACGTGTACGTTTATGTAGTTACTGTTGCTCTATTTTTCATGTATATTGTGACTGCGGTTTGCAGCCTTGTTGACTGTGTTGTATGTATTTGCAGTATAAAAAGCCAATAAAAATATTTGAATAATAAAAACTTGCCAGACTCGGAGGTGGCTGCCTGGAAGTGATGCAGAGAGAGCAGCGGTGAACCCGACCCTCATACTAAAGTTGGAAAAATGTAATACCGGTCAATTTCCATCCCAAACTCCTTGTGAAAGTGTGAATAATAATGTTTACATCAAATCAAGTGGAATGAGCCTTTAATCCTGTGCATCAGACTGGGAGGGTCTCCGACTGTGGAGCTAAATGAAGTGCAGGATCAAAGACCTGGCTGTGGCTCAGAGGCACCAGAGGAGGTTAGACCTTCAGCATCCACTCCTCTCCTTCACTTCCCTCTCCTCTCGGTTTTTTTAATCACTATAAGGCTCTACTTTCTCTTTCGTCTCCTTAACTCCGTTGTGATCTCTCCATCTTTTAATCTTCTCTGCTTCATTCGGATCTGTTGTGAGACGCCTCCCTCCCTCTCTCTTTCTCTCTGCTGACATCTAGTTCAAAGGAGGAGCCTCCCACTAAGTACCCCCCATCACCTCTCTCATCCATTCCTCTGCAGCTCTTCCGCTGTTTCCTCAGTGGGGGGTATTTAGATTTTTCCTCTGACATTCTCATTCTCACTTTCTCTCTCTCTCTGCTCTTCCCTCCTCGTCTTGAACTATGCTTCTGCAAAAAAAATACACGTAAAAGTCTTCATGGACATGGTTTTATTTGTATTTTATTTTAGTTCACCATAAAATACACCATCTAGTTTTTATATAACTATTATTTGCACAAGTGATTTTACTTTCTACTTTCTTTACTTGCTCTTTCTGGATCCAGTCAACGTGGGTCAGAGGGTTTGCTAGAAGAGCTGATGGACATATCGTCCAATTCTCTAACCGATGTTGTTGGATTCAACCCCTAACCTTCAAAATAGACAAGAAAAACATGTACAAGTTATACTGGAAAAACCTATTGAATGTTTGTGTACCTGCTATTGTTGTAGCACCTGAGGAATTGGTCTTTCAGATACATTTGAGGAGTGCCTGTAAGGTTTGCAAGGTCATTCTGTTATGCACAAAGAATACATACAAGAAGCAACCATGATGTCATCTAATGTTTTGTGGTATTTTGAAGCCTCAGGCTCAGTATTTTGAACTTCGCCATCATGGCTTTTTTATAAGCGTTTATTAAAATCAAAGTTTACTATGTTTACTGAGCTAGTAAACCAATGGTGAATTTCTCATAGACTTCCAAGCAAACTGATGTTTGCCCCCTGATGGCCAGCAGATAGAATGCATGTCTATGGCACTTCAGCCTTTGCTTCACTTTTAAGCGGTAAAGTGTAGGACTTACACTGGTCTGGTCTTGGTCTTGGTTTTGACTTGAACTCGACCCCACAAAGTCTCAGTCTTCATAAACTCTGGTCTTGGTCATGGCTTGGTCTCGGTTTAGGTGATTTTAACTCCAACACATGCAGCCTAGAGAAACTTACGGCAACTTTGAGACTTCGTCCAAAAAAGGTGACTAAATAGAAATCTGTTGATCATTTCTTCATTTGTTTTAAAGATCTCTCTCTGCATTCAAATGTCTAAAGAATAGCAAAGGAAACCTTTTTCTCTCCTCAGTGTTTGCTGTTTCCAGTTGTATCCACTCTGGTGTTTTCTGTCAAAAATCTCTTTAGAGTGAACAAAAGGCCAAAATGGAAAGCAGAATATTGACCTCCTTTCTGATAAATTTGTAAGAAGCTTCCAACCATTTCTTTAACTTTTACAAACCGGCAAAGTGACACGCAGCAGTATGAATGAATCCCATCTCCTTCCTTACCGCCTTCTTTCTTCTTCAAGGTCGGCTCCACATCAAAGGTGACGCCCTGCCCCTCCCACCCCACCCCCCCCCCCCCACCCCCCGCTGCACAAATTAACTTGTATCTCCTCCCGGTTCCTTCAACATCTCCCCTCTAGCCTCTCTCTCCATTTCCCTTCACCCCTCGCCGCTCTCCGCCGCCTCTAATAGGCCAAAAGAGTCAAGTATGTCCTCCCACGGGTGAGTGTGTGTGTGAGTGTGTGTGTGTGTGTGTATGTTTGTATTTGTGATGAGGCAAAAATGTTGATTGCCTGCACTCCTGACCTTCATCTGAACTGTTTCACCGCCGCAGGTTACTCACACGCATGCACGCACACACACAAGCACACACACAAGCACACACACACACACACATTCTGCACGTCACTCAGCTGCTCACGTATTTGCACAGAAACTCAAGTACAGACATGCAGTCAGTCAGTCTTAGGGTTGATAAGGGTGCAGACACACTTACTCACACTCTCGCACTCGCACTCATACACACACACGTTTTTGGAGTGATCCGTTGCCAACTTTGCTTAAAAAGGACACGAGAGGATGTGAACTATAACCTTGTGTGTGTGCGTGTGTGTGCACATGTGTGTGTGTGTGTGTGTGTGGGACAGGAGTGGACTTAAAGTGAAGAGTATAGTTTATTTGTGCAAGTCAGACAGACAGGCAGACAGACAGGCAGAAGTTTACTCTGAGTATAATTTCACTCAAACAGTCAGCTTCCTCCCAGGCATCACACTCTGCTGGTTAAGGTAATGATATTTAATGATGATGATGATCATCATCATCATCATCATCATCATCATCATCATCATCATCATGAGGCACTTATGTGCAGCCATGAATGCTTCTTCTATAGTTAGGGAGGATAGATTACACACACACACTCACACACACACACACACACACACACACACACACACACACACACACACACACATAATGCACATAATAGAAAATAAAATCATACTTTAAAGGAATGACTTCCATTGAAATTGACACTAGTTCACACACACACACACACACACACACACACACACACACACACCGCCCACTAAGTCATTTAAATAGTGCACACAAAGTGAGGCAACCACCCATTAAAAACAACAATTAAGTCTCGGTGGAGGAGTGGCAGCCATCCCCCCTTCAGGAACCAACATTTAAGCGGCTGAGGGATGAGAGACACTTTTTGCAGACGGGCAAAGACAGTTGAGACAGATATAATCATTACCTCCACAAAGCTCGGATTGCATTGTTCCACAACGGACAACGTCTTGGTTATTTGCAGCTTAATAGGAACAGCAATCTCTGTGAAGAAATACGCTCCAGAATGGCCTTCTTTCACAAATCTGCGTGAATTCCTGCTGGTGTAGAGAAGCTGAGCTGTTTCCAGGTACTGTGTCTTACAATGCAGCACTGCCCCCCCATGGTCAGCAGGCGGGGACATTTACAGGCCAGTTGGTTCAAAAATATGTACCTCTTTATTTTTTATTTTACATGTTTCCCTTTATATGGAAGGACATTTTGACAGCACCTTAAAAAGTCACCAATCACCATTTTGATCACTGATGGACCTTTTCCCATTTTAGCACAGTTATATCGCTGGCCTGATACCAGAGTCACTTTTTAAGGGTTTTTGCTTCTGGTTAAAAATCAACCTTAAAGTAAAGACATATGATGCAATAAAAGCAGAAGAGCAGAAGGATTTTAGTACTAAATCAAACATAAGTATAGTTCAAATCCGTCAGCAAGACACAATGACGGTCACAAAATAATTAATAGACGCCTCCGTCAATGCAAAAACTGCTGCTGGTGACAATGGCGAACAATCCAAGCCAATTAAGCTAAATGAATCCAAACTTTAAGTGAGATTCATTGACACCTATTGTAATTAAAGGAGAAATGGACGAGGAAAACGGGATCTTGAAGGACTACTCGCAGGCTTTTCAACATTTGTCAGGTCGTTTGTCTGCGCTGCACTGCTGACATCGTTGAGGACACAAGGACGCCGACCTCAGCCTCTTTACAGGCTGCAGGAAGCCTTGAGGACTGGTGACGAAGGGCGAGGACGGCCAGGGAAAAAACCTCTTTCATGCATCTGCAGAGCAAAGTAACATCTCCAGCATCTAAAAACACATCAATAATTAGAGACTGCATCCGTCATCGATTGGAGTAGAACTTCATACAACCAAAACTGGATGAAACATTGGGTTCACGGTGCCATGACAACGCTGGGAGAAGATCCATGACCAGCATCTCTGGGTGGGAGAGGACGGGTCAAACAAACACGGGACTTTCACCCGGGAGACCTCAGTTCAAGTCAAGACATTCGTCTGTGAAGTCGGTGAACACGTTTAATGTGACTTTGGCTCAGGAACTACACAACCCAAGAGACCTTGCGTGGCACACGGTAGAGCAGGTGAAGAACATCCAGGAAATGAAACGCTATAATGACCCAACTGGACACCACCTGCCCTCGAATACATCACCGTCTGGCCTTTGACTCGGACAGGAAGAGAAACGTTAAGTCATGCTGTCCTCCACTCAATGCAACTACAAAACCCCAAACCACCAGAGCATTACGGGCTACAGTATGGTCATGTTAGCCGTATTTACGTTACAATAAGTGTTTATGGAGCAGCTACAGTTTTATCAGACTAACAAACCATGACTTCAGACTGTTTACCAATCATCATCATTGTGTAGTTACTTTGGCATCCTTTTTAGCTGTTTTTTGCAATTAAATCACAGCAAAATTGTTGATTTTCTGTAGTAAACCAATCTAACAATAGAGTTGCATTATGGGAAGTGTAGGATCCGGAAATAGGGACAAAATGTCAGGTTGGATTGGATTAGACAGGAGGTGACAGGAAACGATGATGGCAGCATCTATAGAAGTCCTCCAGCTTCACAGGAGTTTAATACTTTTACCTAAGATAACACAACTTTTCCTTTGTGCATACACAGGAGAAGAACAAGACACAAAGACATTTCACAACGCTCGAGGACAGACAAGTCATTTTATGTGATCATGCAGAAAAGGAGGCACCAAAGGTTAACGACGCATACGGAAAAAGCAACTTTTCATTTTATGCATGCGGGGCGAGCGCACCCTCACACATACATTAGATGTGCTCAAGGGCAGTGCTGAGACTGTACAGGTGACGGAATATTTCCCAAACTGTTTTGCTTCACAAATTTTCATTTAGACAGGAATATGTAAAAAAAATAAATAAAAAAAAAACACAACCCCCCCATGTGTGAGCGCAAAAACCCCTCAGGTGGCCAAGTTTCCGTTTCGCCACCTCCTGCTCTCGGCTCCGACAAAGTCACAACTTCAAAGTCAAAACAGAGGAGACACACACACACACACACACACACACACACACACACACACACACTCATTGCACATTTCCTCCCCTGCCATCCAGTCGGGGCTCTTTCGCCCTTTGTGATGTATAATTGAAGCTGTGTGTAATTTCACCGACTCGTTTCCAGTCGAATCCCACTCGGAGCTGAACTTTCACTCCTCTCATCCTTCTGGAATATTCTCTCTGATGTGGAGACCGGCTCTTTGAACGTGCTGGTTAACACCGCCTCCCCCCCCCCCCTTCAACCTCCCTCATCCCTCTCTGTTACAACTTTATCGCCGACTCAGATATGTCAATGTCAGATTGTGCAAAAGTTTACTAAATTTGAGTTAGTGGGACTTTCTGGAGCTCTTTTTTCGTTGACTTTATTGGACAAGAAAAGGGAAAACTTGATGATACGTTCTTTAATTTGATGAAAAATAAATTAAATACATAAAAAGATCCCAAAACCGTTTCATCGGGAGTGTTTTTACAGTCCCTATAGAAACTGTTTGGATTAAAAAGGGACCTTACTTTGCGATGTACATCGGATTCCTTCGAAGACCCCAAAGGCCGAACCGAGAGGTCTCTGAACCGAGGCGGTCTGGTCTACAGAGGATTTTCTGCTTGCAAGAAAGAGCATAGATGAGGTATCTCACGTCATATTAAAATGGAGCGAGACATATTCTATTCTTTCTATTTTTACATGATGACGGAGGCGATATGCGTTGATTAAAATCCAATCGTCGCCGGAGTGCAATGAATCTTGGGACAAGTTTGGCCGTGAAGGGTCCGTCAGTTGGATCCTCCGAATCCGAGAAAGCAGCCTGGGAGCGAAGAAACTCTGAAACGATTTCATGAGTTTGGAAAGAATCTGGTATTCCTGCTGTCGATGACATCATCATGAAAGAAAAGAGGCTTCAGATGTCGTTCTGAACTCTGCAGCAAAAACGTATCGTTTAACAGTTCGTTGTATTCGTCCAACCAGACACGTGGAGCGACCAGCTCAGAGGGAAACGTCTCTGAAGTTCAGGAGGATTCACCCTCTGGGAACCATGAACGTCAAGTCCAATGAATCCATGTCAGAGTGGTGGAGATATTTCAGTGAGTCTGACGTAACGATCCCAGAGCCACGTTGCTAGCAAGGCTAATAAAAAAAAACAGAAATACAACAGAAGAAGAAGGGGCATGGAAAGTCCAGATGTTCTTTACTCAAGTAGAAGTACATATACTTCAAAAAGTCTGGTTAAAGTAGAAGTACTGATTCATTTTCTATCCCTATGAAGGACATTTTCTACTGGCTGCTTTTTTTGCAAGGCTGAATTCTTGCTTCATAATGAGAAAAATAATCATAATTCTTCTCCGATGCATTAAAACCCTAAAAGTCTATTAGCAAGTACAGATATTAGTTTTTAACCATCGAGCGTGAACAAAGACACAAAAACATTTCTTCTTAACGTTTTATTCATTGTCCAAATTCATATCAGTAGACTTGGAGAAATAAAAGGTAATTTTTTTTCCTTTTTAAACATTCTCTTAAACAAAAATATAACAACTATTTACAATCACTCGTAAAAAATACATAAAAAGCAATACGAGCAAAAAAAAAATGAAAATCATGTTGTCTTTCTAAAAGACATAAGTTACGATGAGACGCTGTGAGACCAAAAGCAAAAGTAGAAGCCGGGAACCGAGCGGACGCCTCTTTTACAGATTGTGCAGCAAACTCACCACACTGAAGCTTATTGTTGTGCATTTCTGCTGTAATGCCAAAAAATAAAACTAATGAACAATAAAAACACATTCACATCTCTCTTATTGCATTCCAGGTAACACGGCAGGACACGGAGGTCATGTGTGTGTGTGTGTGTGTGTGTGTGGGAGAAGGGGTTACTACTCATTTAAATTTAAAAAAGGAGCTTTTGGGACATGAGGAATAAAACAATTTCATTCAAAAATTCTGTACAATTTTATGGAGAAACCCCTCTTCCATAAAAACCAAACCTGATGTTTAAATTCTCACCACAACGAAGGTATAAATCATCTGGGCCAAGCCTCCATCCATCCCTGCAGAACGTTAATACTGATCCATGGTTCATCATCTGAGGATTACAGTTGTGCAAAACAAAAAAGGAAAACGAGGAATCGTCGGTTTTCTGACTCTCGTTCTACTGTCGAGGTTTCAGAGGAGGGAGGAGGTCGAGGGTCACAGTGGGGACTCCTAGGAGAGTCCTAGAAAACCCTGTGATGTCCGTTTAACGAGTACAGTGAAGGAGGACGTTTTAAAGAGGCTCGAAGCTGAAAGTCTTTTTGGTTCGATCCGAAAACCTCCGACGGCTCGTCTCTGCAGGCGAGAGCGATCAAAGATAAGAACTCTGACTTTCCTCGTGTGCTGCACCAATGATCCCAACACACACACACACACACACACACACACACACACACGCACACGCATATCCCAAAAAACACAGCAGCAATACGATTATAGATAACAGCAGAAATGGCACCAACAACAGAGTGTGAGGGGAAGAACCCGTGAAATCACACCCGTGGGTTATTTCCTATAACAAAATATTCAAAAAATAGCCTTTATAGAGGACTCTCTTCTCTCATCTATACATGACATTAATTTATGGCAAAACAAAAAATATATATGTATAAGCATTAATCATTTCAAGTCTTTGTGTGGCAAAACAATACACAAAAGAAGCATCACAGAGCAGAAGGTCTAAATTCCAGTTACACCTTTAAAAACCACTTCTCCTCCGTTTCCCCAAAAAACTTACTCAATGTACAAATCCGCTCCCGCTTTCCATACAAATACAACTTTTTCAAGCGAGTCTTTTAAATATTTTACAAAAATGTACTGCCAGGCGTCAAAATACGTCGTCCGTTCTCGCTTTGTTTCTTTTTTTAAATAAGAAGCAAAAACAAAAAAGAAAAAAAAAAGGCGAATGGTGGAAGTTTCTGCTGCAATCTCACTTTATAAACAAATGTACAAACGGACCGAAGCACTTTAACATCCAGCAGACAGCTAGTCCGATAAACACTGTAAACAACGCGTGTGTGTGTGTGCATGCATGTTGTTGTGCTACCACACAGTGCTAACTTATCGACTCTACGGGAAGCAGCGAGGCTTTTGTTCGTCAGCTCATTTAAAAACGAGTTCTATGCAGGTTTTTCTAGAACATCCAGGAGGCAGCATGCCGCTAAGAGAACCTCGATGAGAGGGATGCCGAGTGTTTCCTCCCTCTCCTGTAAAACACACAAAGTGATGAAGACGAGCAGTTCTCAGAGTGAAAAACATGAAGTCCATTTGGTTGTTTGTGTGGGAACTGATGTCATTCATGTAAATATACATCATCAGTGCCAGGGTTGGATAGAGGCCCTTTAAATGTCTTATTCATCTACAATCATCTTCTTTTTGAGCCGACGGCAAACCATCAAAACCAAGAGAATCCCCACGATGTGTTGATGTTTGTCGTCAAACTCCGGCTTTCTATCCCTTTGTCTCCTCCTCACTATCCTCATATTCAACTTTAAAAATAAGAAAATAATCATCGCTGTACAACACTGTAAAAACCCCGATGTGAACACGGTGGTCTGGTCCTAGGAGGTCCACTTCGTCTCATGAAGCATCGTTATCCTCTTTTATCTCAAACGTTTTTAAAAAGGATCTCAAATCTTCTGTTTTTGGTGCGAAACGGGTTTAAAAAGAGATGATTGTACGAGTCCTCGGGGAGGAGACCCAGGTGCATTATGGTCCGTGGTGATGGGGGGGGTGTGCTCTATGTGCGTGATGACGGTGCGGCTGCTCGTTCAGTCCAAACCCCGATCAACACGACTTCCTGTCCGTGTGAGCATGTGTGTGTGTGTGTGTGTGTGTGTGCGTGTAAGTCTTCACACCGCCGACACTTGCTCATCTGGAAAAGAGAAGAGAGTTTATCACAAATACAATCACAAACAATAACAATAAGGATACAAATACAAGTAAATGGTAATATCACAATTCAAAAGAGAAAAAAATGTAATAAAATATCATGAATTATCACAATAATATTATGGTTGTTGTGCTGCATGTATGGATTCTCCAGCACGGTTGTCATAAACACTAATAAAAATGAGAAATTTAAACAAATAAATACAATTATTTAGTAACAATATTTCAAAAGAGAAATCTAATAAAAAATAAGTAAATAATAAAAATAATAATGTTAAAATAAAAAAGTAAATAAATCATACAATAGTAAATGTTCCAAAGTAGCCCAGGAGAAGATATTTATGTTTTTATTTATTAAACATATTGTATTAAACAGCTTCTGAAATGTTCCCACATTTCTTTTCAGACCTTTTTAAGATTAAATATCTGCATCTCTGCATGACATAATAATGTAACTATAATAATGTAACTATAATAATACAACCATAATAATATAACTAATAATGTAACTATAATAATGTAACTATAATAATACAACTATAATAATGTAACTATAATAATATAACTATAATAATGTAACTATAATAATGCAACTATAATAATGTAACTATAACAATATAACTATAATAATGTAACTATAATAATGTAACTATAACAATATAACTATAATAATGTAACTATAATTATGTAACTATAATAATGTAACTATAATAATGTAACTATAACAATATAACTATAATAATGTAACTATAATAATGTAACTATAACAATATAATTATAATAATGTAACTATAATAATGTAACTATAATAATGTAACTATAATTATGTAACTATAATAATGTAACTATAATAATGTAACTATAATAATACAACTATAATAATGTAACTATAATAATGTAACTATAATAATCTAACTATAATAATCTAACTATAATAATACAACTATAATAATGTAACTATAATAATCTAACTATAATAATGTAACTATAATTATGTAACTATAATTATGTAACTATAATAATGTAACTATAATTATGTAACTATAATAATGTAACTATAATAATGTAACTATAATTATGTAACTATAATAATGTAACTATAATTATGTAACTATAATAATGTAACTATAATAATGTAACTATAATAATGTAACTATAATAATATAACTATAAGGGATTATAAGGGGCTCCGTGCTGAGGGCCGTACCGTCCTCGCTGTCACCCAGCTCCTGTGCTGGGAGGCAGACGCTGGGTGGTCTGGAGTGGACCAGCGTGGAGCCGGCCGTCCGGGCCTCCTGGAGGTGGAGGTGATGGTTCCCAGCCAGCCTCCTCGCCTCGGCCAGACCGCCGGCCGCTCCGGGGCTCTGCAGCAGTTTGCTCCTCTGCATGGCCACGCTGTAGTCTGGAGGTCGGAGGTGCGGGGGCCTGGGGACGACACCTCCTGGCCCACCTAGCACTCCGTCCACGAGGCCCAGATCCCCCAGAGCCAGACCCTGGTAGCCTGGAGGGGTGGGAGGAGGAGCTCGGTAACGCTCATCCTTGGCGGGGGAAGTGATACAGTACACTGGATGGAGGTGCAGACCAAAAGAAAGGAGGGATGGAGCAAAGAGGAGTGATGGGGGTGAAGACGTTCAAAAGGAGGTGTGGAGGGAGTCGTGTGAGGAAGGGGGGGGGGGGGGGGGGGGTCAAAGAAAAAGATGATAAAATAAATTAAATCAATGTGATGTTTCAAAATACACAACTATACATGCACCAAAACGTGTCCAAAATCAAAAGGAAGGATGAACAACCAATGAGATGGATGCATACAGAACTAGAGGAGCAACTATTGATCACTGGCCATTAATTATCAATTATCTACCAGAAGAATCGTCCTACTAAACTAAACTAAACAGTCCAAACCTCAAAAATTCAATTTACAAGAAGAGTTATCAACATTTATGTCTTTTAATTTTCTGCTGATCTGTGAATAGATGTATGGGTTTATTATTATATAACGCGTAGTAACTCCTCCCCTACTGCTGGAAAGTCAAAAACTATTTTAAGTTTTGTTCAACCTCATAAAACTGAGACCTAAATAACGTCGAAGTGCACAAGATGATAAAAGTGAGCTGCAGTGATTCACCTAAAACCACACATCTACATCTACCTGCTGGACGTGGGACGCATGCCATTCAGGAAAGGGGCGTGGCTTGTGTGTAGGGGCGGGGCTTTAAGTTTATATTCGACACTCAATTTGGAAATATGGAGCAGATTTGACGGAGGACGCTGGAGCAAACGCATTATGATGGTTCCGTTCTTCAGATCGATAGACGACCTGATCAAATCTGTAGTTTGGAAACGTACGGAGGCTGGAAAAGGCTAAAAAAAAAGGCGCATTCAATTAAAAATGTCTGGCTTGCTGCTGGGTTTCAGGTAAATGTTACGTCTGCCTACCAACCTTCATACATGCAGGAGAAAACCTAATCAGGAGCTCAAACTCAGACCTCGAAAATGTGAACTTCTCGGTGCAAAGTTTCACATTTCGAAGAGATGTGATTAACTTTGGAGGAGAATTAATCATAATAATTCCTTCAGTTTCAACAGAGCGGTAAAAAGGGAAGACTGCTTCCTGCTGTAACCACGGAGACAACCCTCGAGTTGATCAGGTTACATTGTATTTACAGGGAATCAAACTCGCATCCTGAGCCCTCACCTATCAGGCCTTTCTCTGTGCTCGACGTCACCGTCTTGTAGACGGGGTCCGTGCTCTGCCCTCCTTCCTCGTGGGACGGCGAGGAGGCGTGCTCCGACGTGTTCCGCCGCTTTATCGTCCCATAGTTCCCGTCGTAGGTGTCCGACAGCGAGCTGGACGACGCCCAGCTCTGCCGAGACTGACTGGACAGGTCCGAGCTGGAGCCTCTGGAGTGATGTTTGGCGTTGGCGGCGGCGGCGGCGTCCTCGCTCGGCCACCCCCGGCCCGCGGCGTCCACCTCGGCGATCGGGCCGGCGAGCTGCGTGTGCTTGAAGCCGCCCAGGTGGGCGTGCGGGAGGGCGAGCGGGTGGCCGTGGATGCCGTGGTCCCAGGGCCGGCAGGAGGAGGCGGGCAGGCTCTGGAAGGAGTCGTGGGAGTTGGAGGAGCAGGACGTCCAGCTGCCGCGGCCGCTGTCGGCCACGGAGTCCAGGGAGGTGTGGTCCGGCGTCAGCTCCTCCGTGGAGATGGAGGAGGTGAAGGTGGAGGCCCGCGAAACGTAGCCTCGGGCAAAGGACGAGCAGCTGCTGTGGATGAGAGAGTGAAATAGCGAATTAAATAAGCAGGATGGCGTTGAGTTGAGTGGGAGGGTGTGAAAAAACACGTTGCTATGGCAACTGAGAGGCGGTGAAGGTGGAGGTGGTACAGAGAGAAGAGGACGCAGGTTTGAAGCGGTTTGCCGGAGGACAAGAACTAACGAAGCACGAGCAAATAAAAGCTCGGATTCTTCAGATGCTTCTCGTCGTCACGGTTACCGTTAAAAGTTTTACGCCTCGTCTGTACACAAAACTTTGGACAGCTTTCGCCGCGTGACGGATCACCGTCTGGCTCTTAAAGAAAGTTCTCCCTCGGCCGTAAAAAGTTTTTTTTTTTACTGGACAAACAAAAGACACTCCGTGAAAAGCGAGCCACGTTCCATAAAACATCGGAGAGGCAGACGGGTTAGTGCGTCCGCCGATGTGTTTTATGGTCTCCTCTTTGAGAGACAGGATGGCCTGATCATGGAGGAACAATAAACAAACAGCAGCCAATAAAGGAAATAAAAAAGGTGTGCTGTTTACTCGGCCGGATTAAAAAGCCTGCGTGAAAACAACGATAGGCTGTTAACGGAGGACGCCGTTAAAAAACCTGCCGGGTTTACGACTTCCTGTTCTCTGAGCTTTTTTAATGAGGAGACGACGGAATTGGGATCAAGCTGGGAGAGGAAGTGTGTGTGTGTGTGTGTGTGTGTGAGGAGATGCAAAAAGTTTTAGCTCTTTCATTATAATTTCTTTGTTGAAGTCAAGTTGAGCCTTGAGAGTCTGATTTATGAACGATGGATTTCTCACAGAGAGGTGGTGGGATCTTTATTTTAATAACACGTCCAGAGTGACACTTTTTAAGCTTTATTCACAGAGGACGAGTCTCTAAAATGAGCCCTTCCTATCTGGTCGTTTTGATTCCTGACTCGCTTGGAAAGGGAGGGGTGAAAGATGGATAATGTATGTCACACCGGTACGACCATCATCTGTGATGCCTTGTTGTTGGCCAGAAATGTAAATGTACAGATGGCTAATCGAGAAGAATGATATGTATTATAAATGATTGTATGGACCTGGAAACTGTAATAAAAAGAGAATTTTAAAAAAGGAAAGGGAGGGTTGAATCCTTCACACTGTTCCTTTAACGCCGTTTCTTTCCCTTTTTTGCACTCATGCCCATGCAAACGTGATAAATCTGCTGTTTCCCAGAGAAATCTCAGTTTCTTCTGTTTCATGTTGCAAAATCAACTCAACCTAAATATATCATAGAATAAACCAGACAGATCCCATTAAGTGGATTTAAAGTACCTTGTGCTGGGCTGGTTGTTATCAGCATTGAAGTGTGCATGCGTCCCCGCTGAGCTCTCAGCAACTGCGCCATAATTTGTAGTGGTCGTTGCCGTAGCAACAGCAGCAGCAGCAGCATTAGCAGCACAGGTCCTGTTGCTGCTGCTGCACCGCTCCTCAGGCCCGGGAGCCGGCACCGAGTCCACCGAACAGATGCTGGAGCGGGACGAGATCTCGCTGTGACTCGAGTCCGACAGGTTCTCTGCTTTCCCGGCTGGTAGGAGAGCGTAACCTGGAGGGGAGAGGAGGGGATTCAGACAAATTAAGATTAGAAAAGGGGATGCAGAGAAATACATGAATAGTAAAGTAAAAGAAATGTTAGGATTCTAGTAGCATGAAGTTAGAAAATGTTCCTCTCGCTTTCATGTTTAACACAATCACTGCCTGCAGCCAGAAGATGACTCAACTAAAACATCTGTGTACAAAGGGGGAGACAAACTTTTTGTGCCCTTTTTTAATAGCAAACACTTGAAAATAACACTGTTCTTACTGGATGAACACTCATCACCGTCTCCTACAGTACTCTCCATCACGTTCATCCTGCACCGAGACCCTGACATGTGCAGAAACTTTCTATCAAAGATCTACTGAACCAGATCAGAACTCAATGAACACGACAATAAAACACTTTGCAAGTGAACAAAAAACGGAATGATAATTTCATCTTTTTTTAAAATTGGATCCCAGCAGAAGAATAAAGAAATGAATTTCATTCTGGGATTAAAAAGTTAAGTCGATGACAAAGACGTGTCGGGAGAACTCCGAGAACAAACTGGAACGCTTTCTGAAACGTCTGTTTCTTATCTGCAGTGAGAACGTCTTCCCCGCGCCGCCTCTCTCTGATTTACGGAGGACACGAGGCTCCAAAATGAAATGTGACGGCGTCACTTTCAAAAGCTTTCACACTAAACTCTCCCTGAAATGTTAAATGTGTCTCCTGTCGGAGTTTTTCACTCGTGGTTCTGTCAGACGGTCGGTCTCCTGGTGTGTCTGTCCCTGCAGAGCCACAGGAAGGGGTTCGGGCTGACCGACCTCTTGGCTCTCTGCTCTGCCTGTCCTCGACCCTGATCCCGAGACCAGGAGGACTGGACCTCCTCGCCGGTCTCATGTGGTCTCTCCCTGGACTGACTCCTCTCCCTCAGTATCCTGAACGGTGACATCACCCTGGTCCTGACGGGACACTCAGGGAGTCTCAGGGTCCTGGCTGCAGACCCCGGTAGACCGGGAGGAGAGCCAATGTGGACCCTGGGATGCCCCCCAGGAGGACCTGTCTCTGCAGCCTGCTGGTTCTGCTGCCTGGACCTCCTCAAGCCTCTCTCAGCTGCCTCCTCCTCTTTCTCCCCCTCTGCCTGCCTCTGTCTCCCCCTGCTCCTCTCCCGGCTGTGCTGCCCGGTCATCAGCTGGATCCTCTTGTGGAGGAGAGCCCCACCTATGCCGTAGCTCCGCATGCTGACGGTGCCGGCCTTCGTGCCGGCGTCGCTGGTCAGTGACGACGAAGATCCCGACAGGTTCATCTGGCTGCAGTTCTGGGACTTGGCCACGCCTCCCACTGAAAAAGGTGAATATAAGAGCTTCTTATTCAAGCTGAGACGACAGATTGAAGCCACAGGGTTTAAACTTGACATGCATGAACATTCACCCCGGACCCAACGCTTCGCTGCCATGGAAACCGATGTCTTAATCCATATTTGAATGCTTCCTTTTTGGTTTGATGTTGTTTTTTAAATATCTGCATGACCAGGAGCAATAAAAGCATCCAGACACTCAAAACGGTCCAAAAATCCTCTTCAAGGCTTCCTGTTCTTGCTTTATGAGAAGGATTCTTCACAGATTTCAGTGTGTGGGTGTTTTTTATTGTTCTACTTCCAGCGTCTACATCTTCAGCACCTCAGTGAAGTTCCCTTTGCTTCTATACACATCACCAGCAATCCCAAACAGCCCTTGGAATAAGGAATATTTATCCCACATTAATCACGATGCATCAACAAATAATTATTATCACTAATAGTGCTGTTTGTTGTGATGTCTCGGGTTCTGAAACGCAGGTATTTTATTATAAATGTTGGCATACATTACAGTCTATTTACATATGTATGAGCTTATTTGTTATTTCGTGGTATTAGTGTACATTTATTTGATGGGATTATTACACATTTTGTAGCCAATTTCGTTTCCTTAAAAAAGGAAAATCCTAAATCCTAAAGGTTTCTAGCTTCTCCTTCTGACTGACGGGTGACGCTGGCTGGGATTCTGGACCTGCTGAGGAACTGTCTAGATCATCGCTGGTGTTTCAGAGCTCTGCCTGTTCCTCCTCTAACGCTCGCCTCCTGCTGATGAAGATGACTGAACGATGAAGACGTCTGTGACCCACCTTTGCGTGGGGAGCCCTGCGGCGACACCGTGGGGCTGGACTGAAGGGAGGAGATGATGGACGCGCTGTCCTCGGACGGCCTCTTGGCGCTCCACTCCTCCGACGAGTTCCCCGGAGGTTTCTTCACCACCTGGGGGGAGCTGGAGTCTGGGAGGGGGAAGGACAAGGTACAGGAGAGTGGATCAACCCGGGAGTCTGACACACCTGGAAGTAAAGCAAGCAGGTGACAGTGCAGGTGTACTGACGAGGCGCTCCGATGTCCTTTGCGGTGCTCTTCTTTCGCAGCGGGTTCAGAGGGACCTGGACCTGAAGGACTTGTGACACCCGGTTTTGAGTTTTCCCCGAGGGCAGAGCCGAGCGCAGCGACACCGGAGACATGTCGGACTTGTTGGACCGTCTCTCACTCAAGTTCTTGGACACTACAACCCCAGGGAGAAGAATATAGTACATATTATATATAAATACTATTACTAGAATATCATAAAGGACAGTGAGTTAGATGGAAATGGAAACTTTCTTTTTTTACTTATGTAATGTTTTGCATTAGTTTAGAGACAATCAATCCTGTTCTTTCTGCAGGACGGCTGATAACACACTAGGTGGCAGTGCAGGCCAGTAAAACACTTTTCTGCATTAAATGTGCTACATATGAATACATAACATGCATAGAATAGTGACTAAATGTGTGCATCAGGTGGGGTGAAGGTTGAACGCTCTGTAATCTGCTGACAGAAGGATTTATTCACATATAATCATGCAGTTTAGTTCCTGATACTCACGGGTGCTGTACGACGGCTCACACTGCAGCGACATGATCTGGTGCTTCTCCTCGTCCACCTCCACCGCCAGGTTGGACAGGTACTGCTTCACCTTCCTCGCCATCTGGGCGTCTTCGTACAGCTTCTTGGCGTTGAGCAGCGAGCTGCGACGCACTCGCTTCTTGTGGGCGCCGCCCTGCACGTCCAGCATGTTGGAGTTGGTGCTGCCCTGACTCAGGGACCTGACGGAGAGGAGGAAGGAGGATAGGAAGAGGAGACGAGAGATGGAAGGTGTTGAGGGATGAGCAGAAGATGAAAGATGAGGAAAGGTGAGAGAGAATAAAGGGAGATAAACACAGAAGGCAGAAGAAATGCACATGAAAGTTTAAAGGTAGAGGAAAAGAGGGAAGGAAGGGAACAACAATAAGTGCAACCCCAAATAAAACACATCAAACACCTCCTCTATCATCTCTACGTCTGTACTCATGTTGCATAGCATTCTGGGAAAAAAAACAGGAGCATGCAGCTGTCGCTTGGCGTGCCATGCGATCACAGAACAGCAGAGCATTCTGTCAGATGGAGGCAAAACAACGGGTTAGGAGATGCACAAGATCCGATATGGGGAGTATGATGCCAGGATGCAGATATGAACGAACACACACACACACACACACACACACACACACCAAACCTGAGTCAAATAGTATCTGTAAATACTCGTTACAGCACGCTGGAGATATAGCTAATTTAATTATTTGTTTCCGTAAACCAAGTCAACTTTTAAGCCAGCGTGAACTGAGATCCTCAAAGTTCTTCTTCTGCTGATGGAGATCATGTGATATGATGAAGAGCTAATAAATGATAATAAATGATCTCATATTTACCATATAAACTAGTCACACTGTGTTTTCTAAATAAACCTCCGTCTTCACAGGAAGTTTCGGAAACAAAACCACTTAAATCCGGTCTAGTGACTCCCTCAGGTGCACTGATCAGGTGCAGCATCATTTAAAAGCCTCTCCTGGACTCACTTGTTTGTTGATTGTTTAATCTGACAAGTCTAATCCTTGGAAAGAAGAACAGAAGAACATGGATGAAACCCTGCAGCATCACGATGTGAACGTCTGTAAACACTGACTCTGATCTCAGACTACTATGTGACTCAAACGTCTCACGGATCACAGCGATTAATGATGGACGTCAGTGTGGTTGAGGTGGACACTGTTAATCCCAGACAAGCACAGGCGGACACATGTGGGCGCTCGGGAGGGGGCATGCAGAGTTTATGGTGGTGGAGGGGGGGGGGGGGATGCGGGATGGATTGAATTTCTGCTGGTCCAGACCCAAACGGGATGAAAACCAGAACCAGGAAAAACTTACCCTAAACTCTTCCACCTCTTCTTCCTGCAAGCAAGAGGTGTGAAGATTGAAGCGTGACTTAAAGACAAGTTGAGGGGTCGAGGGGGGGGGGGGGGGAGGGGGACGAGACTATGTAGAGGTCATGCCACCACAAACAAACAGGAAATGACTGGAGATGGGAGACAGACATATGACATGTCCCCATATCGACCCGGCGACGTTGTGCGTCACACGCTCACGACAAAAAAAAAGCCCAGGTGGCCTTGTCGTCATACATGATGTCATGATGAAAACGTCTTGTAGTGTGGCGGCAGTGCCTGCAGAGGGCAGTCATGCGCTGTGATCAAACGCACACACACACACAAACACACTGAGTGAGGAGAGCTGCACACTGCGGTTCACTTCCAGCCGATCCGCAGCCTCGTTGCCCCTCGTTGCCGTTTCGTTCCAGCAGAGGGAGCAATCGAGCCAACGAGAGCCGGAGGACCGGACAGGAAGTGAAGGATCCAGGTGGTGCTGGTGGAGGTTCGGTGGTGTCGTGGTTCCCTGTTATCTAGCTCGCTACACTGGAGTCATGCTCGTCTGTGAGAAGCGACAGCTGATGGGAAACAGGAAGTTTCAAAGACGTACATATTGGAAGTGAGCCGATTCTTTGGAAACAACCATCAGCTGATTTACCACCACGGTTTCTTTAGAAATGATCAAAATAAACATTTCCATGAGATTGCCCTCTGAAGTTCTCCCTTTCGCTGTGCTGATTAGACAACATGTTGGATGTGACACTTGTGTTATTGCTAATTAAAGGGACAGGTCACCCCAAAAAAAACATTTTTCCACATCGTCTCTACGGCCGATATCTCCTAGGCAACTAGATAGATAGATAGCACAGGTAAGAGGTAAATACATATTTGTTTTACTTTAGAGTGAACTGTCCCTTTAAAGCCTCTTCATGTCCGGCATCGCTGAGAATGAATGATTTGAAAGCAACACATCAACGTTTGGCTCCATGAACACAATCACATAGAAGCTGTTGCCGTACGGGTCTTTAAGTTGCATCACTGGTGGTGTTTGACAGCTTCCAGCTTCGTGGACTTGAACGCAGCATGAAAGCAACCAACCTCTGTCTGAACATGAGGGCCGGGTCCATGTTGGCCGAGGTCAGCCGCACCACGTGTCGGATCTCCTTGGCGATCATCCTCAGCTTCTCGAAGTTCACCAGGCCGTCCACGCTGGAGTCGTTGCCTGGGACGACGAACACACACACACACACACACACACACACACACACACACACACACACACACACACACACACACACACACACACACACACACACACACACACACACACACACACACACACACACACAGAGTCAGCTGTCAACGTAGTTACGGGGATAAATGATGGACATTTTGTGACATTTCTAAGCTTAAATTTGCAACAGTGGAATCTTCAAAGTAAAAATCTCTTTGTTCTCGTCGGTCCTCCGGGAAGATCAAAGCTCTTCCATATCGGGTCGTGCCGGGGCCATTGGAGATTTTTTCATTATTTTACTTTTATGCAACATGCAAAACTATTTTTCCATTCCTAACGCGGCCATACAGACGTGTTAGAGAACACCTTTAAGGAGAAGTTCAGGGTAGTTTTGACCTGACTCGGAGCGATACGTGAAAAAAGGTTGAAATGGGGAAGCCTTGAGCAGAAGTAAACCTCCGGAGTGAGACTGAAATGCTGCGCCACAAAGAGGAAGCAGGGGACACTAAAGTGTGCAGAATGACATGTCAAGTTTCAGAAATGGACTCAGAGAAAGAGCAGATTCTGGGTCCCTCCACGAGGCCGAGGCCTACCTTCGTGCAGGAAGGTGAGGTCCTTCTTGACCACGGGGAACAGCGGGATGATGGGCGGCTGCATGCTCTGGCTGCTCAGCACGTTGCGGTACTTGGCCATGTTCCTGGACGGGTCGAACACGTCCTGCAAATCTCCGAACAGCTTCTCGTACTTGCTGGGCAGTTTCTCCCACGAGCTCCGGAGCCGAGCCACCGGCGCCAAGTTCAGACCGCTGCGTGAGGGAAGAGGAGGCGGCGTGGGGAGGAGGGGGAGATAAATGGGTTAAGGTGAGGAGAAGAGAGGGGGAGGACAGAGGAGGGAAAGCTACGTATATATCTACGTTGTTCAGACAGTGAGGTCTCCATGTTCCAGACTCATTTAGACAACTGGTCATATCCTGCCCCTCCTCCAACCGCTGTGCCAACCGTTCTCCTACCCCCTCCTCTTTGGATGAGCAGAACAGCGAGAGGATAACAATGTGAAACCTGTCATCTATCGGACACTGCAGCATGAAAGCATGTGGGAGACTGCTGCTGTGAGGAGGAGTGGAGGTCAGACGCTTCTACAGCAGAGGACCTCCTGCATCTCAGCGCATTCAGCAAAACAATGATGTATTTGTTTTTATGTATTAAACAAACTGAATCAAAATCACTTATTCTTCATGCATTTAGATCTAAGTTTGGAGCAGGACATATTGATACTTCCATTGCGTGTCTCATGACATCGTACCGCTAATGACGGTCGACACATGGCGGGATTATTAATCAGAGAGAACCTTCAATTGGAAGTAAGTGAAAGGAAATTAGAATGATTCGTTTCCTCTCTGCCTGCCGGTCCTGTATCGTAGACACGGAGCTGCTTTATATCGTTATGTGTGGATAATTCATCAGAAAACACAAAATCAGCTGGTCTAGATTTTCTAACCCTAAAAGAAAAAGATCTCCAAGGATTTAAATAATAAATATCTTATAATATCTAAAATAATTTAAAGTCTGTTGGCTGGATCTTTTATGGCTGGAGAGCCAGAACCCCAAAGGTCTCAAAGTGCCTTTTCATGAGGTCTTTAACACAGTAGATCATCACACACACACACACACACACACACACACACACACACACACACACACACACACACACACACACACACACACACACACACACACACACACACACACACACACACACACACACACACACACACACACACACACCTGATGATGGCGAACATAGAGTTGAAGTTCTTGCACTCTCTGCAGTGCAGTGAGATTTTGATGAAGTGTTTGATGGTCTTCATCCTCTTCAGGGCGTTGGGCTCCTTCAGGATCTCCGTGGCGACCCAGAAGGTCTCCTGGTTGATCACCTCCTCAAACTGTTTCAGGTTGCCGCTCCCCAACGAGGAGTCCAGCTTGAACAAGTCGTCCACGTACCTGAAACACGTGACGTGTTCATATATACGTTTATATTCCTATGATGCTCAATAATCGGCGGTTTGTTTCCCTCTGAACTTGTTTCTTTATGTCTCGTCTTGACTGCAAAGCATTTGATGACACTTATCACACTAATAAATTAAAATGTCAAGCGACTACTTACTCGGTGGACTCGATGTTCCTGAAGAGCTCGAAGTCTCTCATGGAGAGCTGGGCGGCGACCTCCATGGTGCTGAGCTGCAGCAGGGAGATCTGACTCTCTCTGAGGAGATCCTGGGCGTCCTCGTCTGAACACAGCGTCTCCGTCTCCATGTTGTTCTTCAGGTAATACCTACGGGGTCAGACACATGGAAACCACAGCTAATGCAATGAAGGCGTGAGGGACCCACAGTTAGTTTACAGGCACTATATATTTGAGGAACCCCACGAGTAACGTTGAAAAGAGCAGAGGAATCCAGCCTCCGTCCTGGGAGGAGATACAGGAATCTCTGTGACATCATCTCTGCAGGTGTTAGATCTGTTAGATCTGCAGTGTCCTTACAAGCTAAAGTTTTGAAATGTTGGAAAAAAAATAGAAAAAGAAAAGAAATCCTCCTTCTCTACCCGCCTTTTACCAAAGCATTTCTCAGCATCCATCAACGCAGGCCGTGACCACGAGAATCCTCGGAGAGAGTGTGTGTGTGTCCACACGTGTCTGAGACCTTCTTTGTAGAGACTCTCCTGTCTGCACATCCATATATTCCTACCTACCAGTCCCTGCATGAATAATTGCAGACGTGCCGTGCTGTCTGTGGAGGCTCCGCCCCCTGATGGAGGATGAAATATTCATGCTAACCTAGTTGGGGGAGGACTGATGAGGGACCACAGGAGACGTTTTAAACATCATCACACACCGCCGTCTTTACATTTGTCCGACCCCAAAGATGCAACAGGAAGAGCTTCAGCATCCCTCACTCTTAATATCGCCACGGCAACGGAAGAAAGCATCGCTTGCAATGCGCCGCCGTTTTGTCCTGAACTAACGGGACAAACTGCAGCTTGTGTTTCGGCTCTAGAGTAGAACCGAAACGTGTTCCCGCGGCCCCGTTTTCTGGGGGAGAGAACGCCGGCGTGATTTATGCCTCCACTAGAAAAGTGGGACAGCGGCTCTGAATCCTCCTCGGCACCTGGAGTCCTGCTGGCTTTGGGGCGAGGAAGTGATTTAAATGCTGAGTGAATTAATTACCTCACAGTTGTATCCCCAGGAAGAGGCCTGAGAAGTGCTGCTCTACGAGGATCCGATCCTTTTATATGGACTGTTGTATGGTGGGAAACCTGGAGCTACTTATTGGGATTTTAAACTGAGTATACAGCCCTCCGTTTTCCTGCCTGACTTTACACACTGACATCTAGTCGCGGCATAAAGTTCACTCCAGCCTGAGGACTGAGCTCTGAACATAATTTGAAAAAAGAATTGGAATCTGGGCTTTGGACACACAGGTCTAACATAAATCCCTCAAACCCTCTGCTGTGTTTCCAAGACTCCCCACAGGATGTGCTGTAAATACACATCCATGACCACCGTGGCTCCCTGACCATGAAATATTGTTGTGCTGCCGTGTGTTACGGTATTCTTGTTGTGTACTTAAACGTTCAGGCCACCGCCGACCCACAGGGAGGTGAAAGCATCTTCCACTTCACTGATCGACTGTAAGAAGTCAAACCGATCGTTCCTACCTGCCGTTGAGCTGAATCCGGTCGGCCAGTTTGGAGAGCTGGTCCGGCAGACGCCGCTGCTTGATGACGCCCTCGGGGCTCACCGACACCTCGCACAGGGAGTAGGTCTCGGGCGCCGCCAGCAGGCCGAACTCGTTGACGGTGTGGGCGACCACGTCCTTGGCGGTGGTGTCCTTGCTGATGATGATGTAGCAGCTCTGCTGGTCGGCCTTGAACACCCGGATCACCTGGTCCGGGATGTCTGGGCGTGGAGGAGAGACAGAGTGAGTTAAAGGGTGGAGTTGATGCTTCCAGCATGTGGAGGCCAATAAACGCAATAAAACCAGCGTGATGAAGTCCAGGACACAATAAACCAGTCATCTAAGAGCATTTATCTTTATTTGAGTGGCGTACCGATAATGTGATCGTTAGGAAACGCCGACTGTGCCAGGAATGAAAAGGAGCTCTATCAGGTTATGGTTTCCACATTTTATTTTTATGAAATTATCGAGGGTTTCAGGTGACAAGAAGTGGAGTCCGCCGAGCTCGCTGCTGCCAAAACGTCTTTGGAGGCAAAACCGATACGGGGCGAAGCCTCAAAGCCGCGATGCTTTTCTGGCGATGCAGCGACTAAACAAATCCGTTTCCAACCTGGCCATAAATCCAGTCTTTATGTGAGGCAAATCTTTCCAAGCGACTGTTCATTACTGGATCTCTACAGACTCGGTTTATGTAACAGACCTCTCCAAGCTAACAGAGAGGAAGACGTACAGAGAAAAGCTCTCACATGATGGCGTTATCAGTGACATCACAATAGTGCAGAATCTCAAACAAGACCTTGAGCTTCTGCACGGCCATCCACATATTATCGCCTCAACTTCCTTTTAAAATCAACCGACTTTTATGAAGTCAAATGAAAGCTAGTGTCACTGACGTGGAACAGAAACAATCAACACACATAAGGAATCTTTGGCACGTGGCCTGAAGTACATTGAGGAATGCAACACTGAATAATTCATGATAAAAAGCAATAAAACAGCATCATCTCCCTACAATGATTCGCTGCCTTATTGTTTAATTGATTTGAGCGGTGATTCAATCATCCGAGGCCACATGAAGAAGGGGTGGGATGGCGGCGGCGTGGCGGCAGAGCAACGGCTGCATGCGACTCACGCGGAGCGGGGTTCAATAATGTGTGTGTGTGTGTGTGTGTTCAGCTTGATAGGATTAACTGAAAAGGAGGCGGGTCAGCCAGGAGGCAGAAAAGGGTTTAACACGCTCTCCTTTATTAACGCTGACCTCTGACCTCTAACTGTCTGTGGGGATTTCTGGGGCACGTTTGTGTGTGTAGGTGACAACGGCCGGAGCAGCAGCGCAATAAGCAGAATCAAACCGCTGAAGGGCCAAAAGCCAATAACAATAGTGATCAATCCCCTCGGCTTGTTTAAAGAGGTATGTGTGTGTGTGTGTGTGTGTGTGTGTATGTGTATGTGTGTGTGTGTGTGTGTGTGTGCGCGTGTGTGTGGACACCAAACATTGCTGAAGGAAGTTGCATCACTTTCATTTTCTTTTCTGCATTTGTATTTTGAGAACGATGCATTCAAGTGTTTCTACATCGTGTGGATTTTCTGCTTCTATTTTCTACTTGATGGACATTTAAGGACATTTAAGGTGGCAGACATGGATCACGTCTTCTATCACAATAAAGGTCACTTCATATCCCAGCATGCTGTTTTTAAGGTTGTTGTTGTTTTGTTGTAATTGTCATTGTTTAGGTTTATTAGTGATGATTCATTGTTTTTTTTATAGTTTGCTTGTTTTTTTTTTAAATTGTGGTTATTTAATTGTATTGTTGTCATTAGTAGTCTGAATTTTATGTATTTATTGTTTTTTATATCGTTTTCTTGCATCACAACATCTCAGCATTGTTCTGGTAGATGAATACATAATTAAACAACCACATTGTTACACTGTACTTTTGTTTTTACTGTAGTGCAAAATAATCAGATTTGGGGAGAAATTTGATAGTTGATGCTTATCCTTCGGATATAAAGATGTCGGAGGTCAATCTCAGATATGAGTGACCTCTCTGTGGTCTGTGAGGTCATAGGTTAAATGTCACATGACATGTGAAGAAGGTGAAATGAGTAAAAACGAGGACTCTTCGACGCCCCTGCTTGTTTCCTGTGTTGCTTGTTTCCTGTGTTTCCCGTTGCCGTGACGGCGGGCCGAGTGGAAGCTAAATGCGTTGGCGTCTCATTAGCGGTGATTTGTGATGAATCTCTCGGTTAAGTAGCCGGCCGTCGTAACGCCGCGGCTCGATCACGTTTAACCCCGAGGACGAGCTGCGAGCCGACCGACACTCGCTGCCAAACATCCGATCAATTATCATCGTTAATAAGGCGCCGTTCGTTTTCATCAACACCAGGGATTCACGGCCTGAAGCCAAAGAAGATCTCTATACAGGAAAAAAGAGAAAAAGTTCTTCTTCTTTGGGTTTTCTGCAAACGCAGCACAAGAGAGGCAACACACATCCCACGAGGCTCAGCCTCCTCCTCCTCCTGCTCCTCCTCTCTACTGTGTGCCAAAGCTTTTCCCGCTCTCTCCATCATACAGTCAGAAGACATAAATCAGAGGTGAAAGCATGCAGAGCAGACGAGTGCTGAGCGGAGAGGAGTGGAGGAGCCGGGGTTAAACACTGGGGCTCCATGAATAAACACCGAAGAGCAAATGGATCTGAAAGTACGTGAGGAAGCTTAAACCTGAAGGAGGGAGACTGCAGCTGGAGTTTCCTTCAACCACCTCATGAATTACCGGTTATAACGCACTGAAATAAAGGTCATGCAATAAAGAAGGAAAGGTCAAGATGGAGGCGACTATTTAATGGAACACAAGCAAACTGTGGCGTGGAAGGTGTGTATACTTACAGTACAATCCCAGGGCTTGGCAAGCAGAGGAGGAGAGAGAAAACACAGTGAATATGAGAGAAGGAGGGAGGGATGGAGGAGGGAGGAGGGAGGGAAGGATGGAGGAGGGAGAAGGGAGGGAAGGAGGGAGGGAGGAGGAGGGAGGAGGGAAGGAGGGAGGGATGGAGGAGGGAAGGAGGAGGGAGGGAAGGAGGGATGGAGGAGGGAGGGAAGTAGGGAGGGAGGGAAGGAGGGAGGGAAGGAAGAAAGGAGGGAAGAAGGTAGGGAGGGAGGGAAGGAGGGAGGGAGGGAAGGAGGGAGGGAGGGAAGGAAGGAGGGAGGGAAGGAGGGATGGAGGAGGGAGGGAAGGAGGGATGGAGGAGGGAGGGAAGGAGGGAGGAGGGATGGAGGAGGGAGGGAAGGAGGGAGGAGGGAAAGAGGGAGGGAAGGAAGGAGGAGGGAGGGAAGAAAGGAGGGAGGGAGAGAAGGAGGAGGGAGGGAGGGAAGGAGGAGGGAGGGAAGGAAGAAGGTAGGGAGGGAAGGAGGGAAGGAAGGAGGGAGGGAGGGAAGGAGGGAGGGAAGGAAGGAGGTAGGGAGGGAAGGAGGGAGGGAAGGAGGAGGGAGGGAAGGAGGAGGGGAAGGAAGGAGGAAGGGAGGGAAGGAGGTAGGGAGGGAAGGAAGAAGGTAGGGAGGGAAGGAAGGAAGGAGTGAAGGAGGAAGGGGGGAAGGAGGGAGGGAGGGAAGGAAGGAAGGAGGGAAGGAGTGAAGGAAGGAGGGAAGGAGGAAGGAGGGAGGGAGGGAAGGAAGGAAGGAAGGAGGAAGGGGGGAAGGAGGGAGGGACGGAAGGAAGAAGGTAGGGAGGGAAGGAAGGAAGGAGTGAAGGAGGAAGGGGGGAAGGAGGGAGGGAGGGAAGGAAGGAAGGAGGGAAGGAGGGAGGGAGTGAAGGAAGGAGGGAAGGAGGGAGGGAGGGGGGAAGGAGGGAGGGAGGGAAGGTAGGAAGGAAGGAGGGAAGGAGGGAGAGAGGGAAGGAAGGAGGAAGGGAAGGAAGGAGGGAGGGGGGAAGGAGGGAGGGAGGGAAGGAAGGAAGGAAGGAGGGAAGGAGGGAGAGAAGGAGGAAGGGGGAAGGAGGGAGGGAGGGAAGGAAGGAAGAAAGGAGGGAAGGAGGGAGAGAAGGAGGAAGGGGGAAGGAGGGAAAGAGGGAAGGAAGGAGGGAGGAGCAAAGAGAGACATAAGGCTTAGAAACATCATGACGGACGTTTTAAAAAGAAAACGGGAAAAGACCGGCCGAGCTTCTACTGTTGATCTGAATCACAGGAAACCACAGAGGCCGAGTCTGACTCATCGTTTCTAACATCTGTTTGAAATCGCAGCAGTGGAGAGAGAGAGAGAGAGAGAGGACGAGAGACAGTCGGAGAGAAGGACGGGAAGAGAGAGAGGCAGAAGAAGAAGGAGGCAACGCATCAACAAGCAGCCACTGAAGGAAGCTCCTTCTAAATATGTGATATTGAAAATACATTTACTGAAAAACATTGAGGGTGTTTTTGTGCAAACACTCGTCTTGCTTGATTACAGGTTGAGCTACGACAGAGAACTCCATTCCATCCAACGAGAACCAGAGGACCGAAGCAGACGGGATCTAATGGTGATGGGTCTCCATGCAGGTGTGTCTGACTATATGACAATATGCTGTTCTCACAAACACAAATCCACGGGGCTTCACGTTCGCTGCTCAATAAGCCGCCTGGCTGGAACGGAGAAAACACACCTTAAAGTGGGGAAGTTAATCTGTTTTTTAAGGGGTTTCTTGCTCCCGGAGCAGCAGAGAGAAAGACAGAGAGAATTTGCATTCTGCTTCTCGTACGGCTGCCTCGGTGTGATAACGTTCAAGGATGACACGTCGTCTGGACGGCATCTCTCGGTGACCTCTGACCCCTGGGAGTCCTTCACAGGCGGCGGTCAGCCGTTCAACGGAGGCCGACGTCTCCAAGTCCAGTGTGACAAACGGCCGACTGAGACGCCTGGAACGAGGCCGGAGGTCACGGACAGCCGTGATTGAGTGCCGTGAAACTTTCGCTCCCCTTGAACACAAAGTACTTCAAGTTGTGTGGTGCAGAAATATGTATTCAGGTTTTTCCTTTTGTGCTGCAGAGAAACAGCACAACCACGACCGGATGTAGAGCGAACTCACTAGATGAATTTTATGCAAAATAACACTGATGATGCCATAAATCATGAAGGAGAAAAAAAACACCTTGAATTTCTTCTTTGAAGAGATTTTACAAAAATGGGAAAACAGTGGAATCAATGTCTCGGTCTCGGCTCCGTGTGCTTCACATTGAAATAATTACATTACTTTATTATTTAAATCGGTTGAAGTCAGGTGACTGTTGGTGTCCATCATGGCTGCCCAGTTGCAGAATATCATTTGCAGACATTTCTTTTACAGAATCTGGTTTATTTGGTTTTTAATGTGTAGAAAAAAAAGCAATTTTGATGAAAAAAAAATTCCTTGGTTACTGGAAGGGTTTGTCTCATGCGATGTGTTCAAGGACTGTTTGTGTTTTAGAGCGTCTGCGTTTAGTAAATGTGTCCTCCTCACCTGCGGGGTTGGAGAAGTCCAGGACGCTGGTGGCCGGGTGCAGCAGGTCGGGGCTGCTGGACGACAGGTTCCCGGGGATGGGCATGATGGCCACGCTGTGACGACACTGCTTGGTGCCCACGATGCTGTCGTCCTGAGACTGACCCAGACCGCCATCGCTGGATGGGGGGGAGACGGGGGGGAGAGACAGGGGGGAGACGGGGGTGAAGGGGGGAGGGAGGGTGGCATTAAAATAAATATGGGGCAGAGAAAGAGAGAAACGGGTCAATTAGATCTTCTATTTTGCAGCAGTAGACATAAAAAAACTTCCTGAAAGTGTCATTTAATTTATATGTTTTAAAGGCAAAATATTCTCCAGGAACATATAATTAATAACTCATAACAACGCGTGGAATCAAATATCAGGAGACGTAATCAAAAGGTCTACTCTTACAGAATGACAACACATCGATATCAACAAATCTGCCTTTCAATATCAGAGCGGTGACAAGGAACTGAGGAAGAGAGACGGGTTCATACAGACACACAGACAGAGAGACGGGTTCATACAGACACACAGACAGTGAGACGGGTTCATACAGACACACAGACACCAGACAGTGAGACGGGTTCACACAGACACACAGACAGTGAGACGGGTTCATACAGACACACAGACAGAGAGACGGGTTCACACAGACACACAGACAGAGAGACGGGTTCATACAGACACACAGACAGAGAGACGGGTTCATACAGACACACAGACACCAGACAGAGAGACGGGTTCACACTGACACCAGACAGTGAGACGGGTTCACACAGACAGTGAGACGGGTTCACACAGACACACAGACAGTGAGACGGGTTCACACAGACACACAGACAGTGAGACGGGTTCACACAGACACCAGACAGAGAGACGGGTTCACACAGACACACAGACAGTGAGACGGGTTCACACAGACACACAGACAGTGAGACGGGTTTACACAGACACACAGACAGTGAGACAGGTTCACACAGACAGGCAAACATGTGACAGTAAATGAGGAGTGATGAGGATTTTTAGCTCATTTATTTGCTCGTCCCTCATTTCAACACATGTTAGCGTTAGCGTTAGCATTCAGCGCCCTGTGTGTGTCGGCCGTTGGCCACGTTATGAGACCTTCACATCAACCTTCAGATCAACGGCCTCCTTCCACAGATATAATGACAGACGTGATCAATGAGGGTCACTGAAGGTTCCAGATCTCCATCAGCTGGAGCAACGTTCAAGCTTCAAGCTCATTTAAAGAAGGCACGTTTCAGAATCAAAAATAAAACGAGATGATGGTATTTAACTATTCAAACTGGACATGATTACACCTGATTAACGAGCACATTTAGCACACATAGTAGCCCTGCATTGTAAATTACAAATAACACACAAAACACTCAGGTCAGAAATCAGGACGACACATTTTAGAGATGCAGTCCATTAACAATGACGTTGCATAGAAAGGTGAAAGTGATGATGTCTGTGGACTATTCAACACTGCATTCAAACCGAGGCCTCCAGCAGATTTCAGCAGGATGAAGCTCATCCGGTTCAGAACTCCGGAGAGAAGTCGTCAACACAAGTTAGACAGTTTGTGGGATTTATGAGTTAAAAGGAAAAAATCCAGTTGTCTAGTAATATGCTGTAGGTGTGTGTATGTGTGTGTGTGTGTGTGTGTGTGTGTCTGTGTGTGCAGGTCTGCAGATGGAAACGGAATCAGATGGTTTGGAGGATGGGGAAGTCTTACCGAAAGAAGCCCCTGAAGCAGCGGAGACAAACGGAGAGAGACCACATTGAAAAGCAGTGGAAAAAAAGAAATTAAGAAAACAAAACAGGACAACAGAAGCAGCGGCATAGAGGCGAGAAACACACACACACACACACACACACACACACTTGAAATTGGGGAAAACGTGAGAAGTGAGCATTTCTTGGTACACAGCACACGACAGGAAATTGCAGGATCGTTGAGGAAATCCGACGTGACTGAACTCATTCATAAAGAAAACTAGCGTGAGATGATCCGTCAGGAAGCAGAAGGAAGCACGCTATCAGTTTCGCCTCTCGCAGCAGGAATTTCAACTTCCAAATTCACATTTATTTTCGACTATTGCGACACTCGACTATTGAGGGAAAACATCCCAAACTGAAATCGTCCAATAGCTTTGGCAGAAAGAATGTGGGTTACTGGAGGTGAAGTTGTAGTTTGGTGCGAATGAAATATTCTTGTTTTTGCTCCCATGTGGGTTCAAAATGTCACCAATTCATCATTTATCCTCTTAGACTACCTTAATGAATTCTTAAGGTACCGTCCAAAGAATATGGTTTTGTGAGCTTTGAGCATAAAAATCTATTCAGCTCATCCTTGATGCAAAATCTGAAGACTTAGGAGGGCCGGCCGACTCAACAAAAACACTCAATAACCACTATGGTGGTGCGACAGCGTCACTAGTAATCCGTGCAGCTGCATCACAAAGATTCAGCCACCTTACTAAATCACCTCGACCTCGGAGACGGACGGACTAAAGGCTGGAAACCTCCGTCCATTGCTTTCCAATCTGCAGAGTGTAAATCAGCCCCGGCTCGGTCAACATGGCGCGTGTCGTAAAAAAAAAAACCAGGCGCACGCACATCTTTATTTGGCAGGAAAACGACTTGTTTATTGGCGGCGTGTCCTCGTCATATAAAACCCTGCCGGGAGCAGCAAGGAGCTGCAGTGTGTCTGCGGGGGATTTAAATCATCAAACGGAGGTCATTTTCCTGAACTAAAAAAACCCACATCTTTCAGACCAGCGGACAGGAAACACACATTTAAGTGTTTGAGCTGGAGCGTCTCCCTCTAATCTAAACTCCAGCTTTGAGGGAGGCTGTTAACAACTGCATGCCGTCATCTATACGACATGATCCTCGGAGCAGTCGTTACCTTTTCTTCACATTTCCCTCCCCTGAACCGGCCCGATGCGTCCCGATTGACCCGGACCCCGTCTCATCTCAGCCACTTTAATCAGCCACCAGCTCCTTTGTACCAAAGAGCGCTTTGAATGATGCCGACTGCCACAAAAACACAAAGGCCCCCTTTGTTTGGTCGATAAATAGAAACGGCGGCAGAGAGTCGGATCAATGACCCGCCTGATAACGCCGCCGCCGCTACGAGACGCACAATCACTGTATTTCACCGGCGTGGCTTTGTGGACGTAATGACTGTGGATGTGGGGAGGCGGTGGCAGCGAGCGAGAGAAAAAAGGGTTCGACGGCATCTGAGTGAGGTTTTTGTGTGTGTGACGGGAGGCTGTGTAATTAGCGGGCGAGGACGGCGTTCCCCTCACACACACACACTACCAGCGTTGGTTTAATGAGGCGTGAAGTGATGAAATGAAATCAAGCCTCCATCAGCAGCTTTTTACGGCTGGAATATTCAATCTGAGCCTCCAGCTGCACGATTGCTTTCAATTGCTCCAGATGGCTGCTTCTGGATGACAATGGTTATATGATGATGATGATGATGATGATGATGATGATGATTGGCTGGAACCAATCGACATCACGGCCGCTGCCAGGTAAGAGCGCTGCGTCCCAGATCACCGTGTGCCGGGACATCGATGTTCCTGTAACTTATTTCCTCTAACACTCCCCGACTGCGATAAGTGGTTCAGTGGCCACAGCTCGCTACGATACCAGGTAGAGAGGATTGTGGGTAAATCCATGATGTGCATTTAAACCCTGCAGTAACTCAGCTATAAACAAAGATAACACAGATTTATATTTGGAGCATGATTTGCTATTTAAAGGACTCCCTGTCCCTCTGTGTGTGTTGTTGTCTTAGTGCACAGTTTTGGTGCACGTGAGCGTACCCCATTGACTCTACAGTGTTGCTATAGCAACCGAGCCCTACCCTCCGGTCCCCGCTCAGGTCAACACTGTTAGCTCTTCTTGGCCCTGGTGTGGTTTTATTTGCACCGTTAGCTGCGAGCCGCCGGCTCAGCCGTCGCCATGTGAACAGACATTGAGAGTTTAAGTTAAAGTTTCTATCCATTCACGCCGTGGCGGCAGACACGCGTCCTCACCTGAACGGTTTGGGGGGTAATATACTGAAGCGCGTCTTCTCCAGCATCTTCCTGATCTTGTTGCGCCCCCCCGACACGGTGTTGGCCTTCATCTTCCTGGTGCTCTTGTGGTCGGTGGGGAACTCCATGTCTCCGGGGAGGTCGGGGATGGAGAAGCGGTTGCCCTTCTTCTCCTGGATCTTGGGAATGTGAGGCCCGCCGTTCTTCTTCTCGTGCGTGATCCTGCTGAGGAGCTCCTTGAAGACTGACGAAGAGAGAGGAGGAGGAGGATTGGTCATTCACGGTGACGAAGGCTGATTCAGACAGGATTAGTGTGCCAGTGTGAACGCTTTGCTCACCGAATATGTTGGTTTTGGCTGTGAGAGAGAGGTGTGTGTTGTTTCTCAGGATGTCTACAGCTTTGGAGAAGGAGATGTTCTCAAAGTTCTGCCCGTTGATCTCCATGATCTGAAACAGAGGAGGACACAGACTTTGATGCTTGGCTGAAGTCTGAAACACATTGAGTTGTGTTCTGTTGGCTCAGCAGGTCTGGAGGCCGCTGACTAAATACAAAGAGTGACCAACGTGGTTGCTGTGCTCTCTAAATGACACCGGAAACAGGAAGCGCGCACTGCAGGGTGACTGCTTTTAGAAGAGATGAGTCCAAAGTGTGCAGCAGATACATATGAAGTACATATGAGGCCATATAGAATATAAGGAATAAGAAATGCATCAAATCACAAATATAAAAATGTGGTGGTCGGATAAGATGTTCTCCTCGTTTCTTACAGACTTATGTGGCGCACACTCTTTATTCAAATGGATTTTTTTAAGCTGAGCCACTGGATTTGTTCACATTAAAAATAAAAGTATGTATAAGAGACTATTCTGATCAGTTTTCACTTCCTCCATGGTTTTGTGTAGTCGACAAAAAGTGTTACTTCGGCAGCTATTTTAGTTTTAGTCATTTATGTCCAGTCTAACGGCGAAAACACTATCAGATATGGATCTTCCACAACCACGGATCGATATCAGCATCTCTGAAATCTATATTTGAGCCTTTTTTTCTGATGATCCGATCCATTTCTCCAAACAACTGTATGTCACTATTATCCTGACCAAGATAATTCAGGACATTAACTCCATAACAATCTTTTTCCACCTGCCTCCCTTGATTGAGTTGGATTCCATGTTGAAGTTAATTCTACCCCTGTAGCATTTTCCCATCCCATCGCGTGAAACATCTAATTACGTCATTTAATGCACTATATTCCACGTTCCCCTGATGGTTCACGGATGCTAACAGCCAGGATAGCGATGAGGTAAAGCTCTAGTAACGTGAATGCTTCGTTTCCTCTCACCTGATCTCCTCGTTTGAGTCCGGCCTCGGCAGCCTTGCTCCCCGCCTCCACCGCCTCCACGAAGATGCCGAAGCCTCTCTCGCTGCCGCCCTGCACGCTGAAGTAGAGCGGCGACTCCCTGGACGCCTTCTGCAGCGTGATCTGTCTCCACTTGGCCTTGGCTGCACACGCGATGTTCAGCAGCCGCAGATGGCCCTTCATTTTCTGACAAGGAGGGAATAATACCAGTGTGATCAGAAATCAGTTCTGGAGGAGTCTTGGATTTAAATTAGCTTCCTGAGGTGCACAATAATCTATGGATGATACCACAATAACAGCTTGACCTGAGCTTTTTTATTCTGACATTTAACTGAGCTGCGTGAACGGAAACTTACTGAGGTTTCTAGATGTTTCTCAAAGCCCTCCAGGAAGTGCGTCATGGCCGGGTCGCCCTCGAAGTCGTTGAAGTGGTTGTTCACCCACAGCAGCACGATTCTCGTCACCTGACACACAATCAGAGACCTTTACTCAGCGGCGCTCAGTTCCCGTCAGAACGGAGGTTCACTCTCCGCTTCTTGCCGCTCGAGCTGCTTTGACGAGACGTTGGTCGGGAGCTCTTGCAGGATGTCGGGTCAGAGGTCATGTGTTACGTCTCTGCAGGACCTCGGGAGTCGGTAGCTGCTACCGGACCCTTTAGCAGACTAAATAGTCGTCAACCTGAGTGCTTTAAGTGCACTCATCCTGACCCACCATGTGATCAAGCTGCAGGTATCTGAGGGTTTGCAGCTCATTATGGCTGGAAGGTTTCTTGTCATTTATATTTATTTTAAACGTTCAGTAGAACCTGCTCTTTTGTAAACACAATCCACGATGAAAAGCTTGTCCTCAATTAATTCATGTCACTGCATTTTCCACAACACTGCCCTGCAAATATTTCAGAATAAAAGCCTGATGTTGACAAGCAGTATGACACTCGAGGTGATTTTTAGGTTCCAGCAGAAACAGGAAGTGTTGAGTAATAAATGATTATTAACTTTTTGCTCTAAATGATACTGAAAGTGTTTGGTGTTAATATGCTGTCATGAGATCATTCTCACTGTCTAGTTTCACTGTGAACGTGCAGCAAAAAATAGATGCGAGACCGGAAACCTCTAGAAGAGACGCAGCCTGAACCGGAGCGTGATTTCTACTTCTTGATGCTTTCTGAGCTTCGGTGCAGCCGAAGTGACGAGTGAATGAAAGAAAGCTCACCCAGTCAGGGGTCAAACTTTTGTTTGTTATTATAAATCTGTCTTTATATTTCTGAAAAACAAAACATCTGTTATACTACTGTATATGATGGGAAACAGCAGGGAGGTGAAATAACGACCACGGCTGCAGAGGAAACCGCCGGTTGACTGCTTCATTTTGCTCGACCAAATAATTAGAAGACTAAAAGCAAAAGGGCATTGGGAAACAATTATTTCTGCAAATTTACACTGGTGGTAACATTGTTCTAACCTTTGCAACAAAAAAAGGTCAGATCAGCAACCGATGCATCAACGCGGAGCATCGATCGGTTCACTTCCCTCCCTCCCTAACTCTCTGTGCAGGACCAGATCCCGTGTGACGGAGCAGAAGAACAGAAGCCTGAATGACAGCAACATGAAGACTATTGACAGGTCAGACTAATCTCAGGTTAAAGCGGTTACGGGCGACGGGAGTGTCGGCCGTGAACAGATCGCCCGCTGGCCTCAAGGACGGCTGAGCCGGCCGAACTCGCATCGACCGGCGCGCGTGAATACGAAAACATCAGGAGTGCTGACAGCGGCATCATCGGCAAAGGTGCACACGTGAAACCGTTACAGAGGAGATGAACGTGGTCAACGCTGCTTTACTTTCACAGGAACTCCTCAACATTCACACAGCGGCCCTCTTGACCTATCACGTCCACTCTTACCTCCCAAACTTTTGATTTATTCCTCACACAAAAAAGTGCGCACACACACACACACACTCACACACACACACACACACACTCACCGTGTCCCGGAGGTTGTCCACGTGGAACCACTCCAGCAGTTTCTTGCCGACCTCCATGGGGTTGGACAGGAAGGTCCTGTAGGTCAGCAGGAAGTCCTCGATGTAGGTGGGGTCCACCACCGACGGCTCCTCCACCAGGTGCATGATCAGACGCTCCGGGGTTCCCTGGGGTGAAACACACACACACACACACACACATGTAAGACAGCTGCAGTGACACAAGGGCAGCCAGAATCTATAGACGCTCACACGTCCAAGGAAGCCGATTTGAATACATTATGGAAACATAAATCATAAAGTGACAAGGACATCAGCTGTAATGCTGCAGCTATTGATGTGAGCCGTCAGTCACCCATCGATACAACAAAGACTCCGCTTTAACATCCCGTCTGGATTATTTAAACCCAGATGCATGTATTACTGGCAGGATCCAACACAATGTGTTTTACTATCCAATAACAACACAGACTCAAGTTAATCCTCATGTTTTATCTGCCAGTTTCACACAAATCCAAAAATGCCGCCATATATATATATATATATATATATATATATATATATATATATATATTTCTGTGCATGTGCAGCAGAGATGAGAAGGAAGCTTATTCATAAAGCACATTTAGAAACAACAACAATAATATATATTATACGTATAAATATACACATTTGATGTCTTTGTTTAGAGCTTTTTAATTGCAGATAAAGAAGGTTTCAGCGAGTGTGTTCATGTCATCAGAGCAGAGCATTCTGGGGGATGATGACTCACGTTACAGGGAACAGAAACTAGCGAGGCCTCCACTTTGGTCCGATTTGAAAAAGAGAAGCGGACATGCTAACACTTGTGAATCGACTCATACGGGATGTGTTTTGGAGCCGACAGCCTTCCCTCAGCACGCCGACCAAAGAGAATCATTCAGGTCCATTAACTGATCGATACCTGGCCGCCTCCAGAGGCTCAGGAGGAGGAACCTCGGAGCACGCCGCAGCTTCGAGAAAACGCTACGGCAAACCCCAATATGGTGCCTCGAAGCGGCGGCATTGATCGTCGATTCATAACGAGGTGGTGCTCAAATCCATACGAGGCATTTCAGTGGATTTAGTGCAGAACAACACAAAGGATGGTAACTTCCTGATTTAACCCTCCTGTTATCCTCTATCCTTCTATCCTTAACGTCTCGACCAAAAAACATAATTTGTAGATATATATATTTATATATATATTTGTGGATTTTGCTTGATATTAAGTAACTTTTCCAAATTTAAATGGGTGGCAAATAGGAAAACATCCTATACACACTTTGGATGCATTTACAATAAATTGTGTAAACTTCCAAAAAAGGGAAAGTTATCATTAGTGCTGATTAGTATTTATTGATAGTCAGGAATAGGAATCCTGGATGTTTAAATGGGAGGGAGGCGGGGTTATGTTCTGTTTAATGGGTTATTTAGGTTGTCAACAAAGGAACATGAAGATAAACCTGGGTAATCATTTTAATATAGAATCATTTTCTGAAGGTTTAAAGGGGGTAACAGGAGGGTTAAAGAACTCATGTAGATCCGAGTTTAAACTTGTTTATAAGTCCAGGGATCTTCAACGAGCTCCACCCCGAGACGTCCTACATCCCTACTTTACCATCCACGGTGGGTTTAATAGAGCTACTAATAACTTCATTGATCCTCGGCTGCAGACACAGAACAGAAACCTCTATGACCTGGTGGAACCCCCGGCTACTTGACATTAGAAAAAGAAAGGAAATGACCCACCTTGATGACGATGTGTCCCTTCCTGGTCCCGCTGCGGTCCAGCTCGCGGTGCTCCTTCACCATCACGATCTCGCCCTCCTCCTCCACCTTGTGCGTGTTCTTCTCCACGTGGTTGAGGATGCGCCAGTAGTCCTCCTGGGCCACGCACACGAACTGGTCGAGGACGACATGGGGACAGCGGGTGAGCTTGTAGTAGAGCAGGACGCTGCTGGGCACCACGGACGGGTACTCGAACAGCAGCAGAGAGGACGCATGAGGGCGGGCAGAGAGCGGCATGGGAGGGATGGACGGGCGAAGGGAGGGAAGATCCAACAGCACTGACTGAAACCAGCACGAGCACCGACGGAGGTCCACAATCCCTCAACTAGCCGTTTCCCAGCATCCTTCACTTCAATCTGGAGCTAAACTCACCTCCCATCAGCTCACCGTGAACAGAGAGCACCGACACATGACTCTTCACTACTCTACAGCCAAATCACCAGTTTCTGCATTTGCCTCGCTAAGCCCTACTTCTGCAACTTCCTGTGTCTCCGAAGACAGGAAGTGATGCGTGCGGTGGAGGAACTGGACCGCGAGGAGAGAGTACATGCTATGCTTCTTGTATCTATAGAAACTATATATATATACTGTTTATATACAGCATCACAGCCCAGCTCTGTAACAGACTGGCTTCCTGTGAGAAACCATAGCAACCACAGCTATTTGTAAAACACTGAGAAATGACTCTGCAGTCGCACTAAACCTACGACCATGATTCTAGTTTTTAAAAAGGTAAACAAAATAATACGCTCATGATTATACAAACGCCAACTTTTTTTAAAAGTTAAAAAGGAAACGTCCTTCAACATATTAACTCAAGTGTGAATGTAATGGTGAAACCTTGAAGGATAATGGTAATAAAAGTCAATATGAGATTCTCTCTTGCTGAATAAATAAACCCTTATTTCAGTCTGCCAGGTGTCCATGCAGGAAACCTGCTGTTTTCTTACATGAGAAATGCGTTTTTAAACCATTTAGATCGAACTCTGCAGCCGTTTTACAACATAATGCTGAAAACATATTTTTCATCCTGGAAAACAAAATGTATGACTAACCGACTTCAACCAATAATATCACGGCATTCATCCAGCGACCAATCAGAGAAGGCCGTGAGCGATACGCTCCGCCTGTAGTACGGATGATTAATACTGTGAATGTACTGAATGATGTCTGTCTTTACCTGGCAGTCGTCCCCCTTGGTGCGGACTTCCCCGTTCATGTACTGTTTGTCCAGAGAGGGCGAGATGCCGAAGCTGTTGCCCATACAGAGAGTCTCCAGCCGGGCCTCCGGGTGGCTGATCTCCACGGCTCCGTTCAGGATGACGTACCAGAGGTCGAGCTGCAGATGAGCAACACAGTCATCAACAAGGGGGGTCAGCTTCTGTGACCCAACATTAAGTTTAATATTCCTTCTTCAATAAAACACAGACACTGTGTTCTCACTGGCTTTTAAAGTGGAGGAACGTACCAGGAACGGCCGATTGGTGAGGTTGAAATAAAGAGTAAATACGATGCCTCCTCATTTAAACACAACTTAAATAAGGTGCTGGTAGGAGGGGGATCGCCTGAAAGTCCCCCACCTGCTGTCGGCTATATGGTTTGTCATTTCTGGTAAATATCACGTTATAAAATGTGCTTTTTAGTCAATAAGTCAACTAAGTCAACTGTGAAAGACCGAGCACATCTGTACCGAGCTTCTCCACCTTCAGGCGCCTCCCTCCCCTCCTCCTCCTCCTCCCTCTGAAGCACCTTCTCTCTCGTTTGCGAGACCACTTTAGGCTCTTTTCATATTGGCGTCCCTCCCTCGCACACTTAGCAGAGTTTTCAATGTGTGAGAGGAGACGAGTGCTTCTTCGTGACCTTCAGAGTGAGTCCACAGACGCCGCTTCCTGGCCGTTTATCCCCCTGTCGGTTCTAATGCTGCTGTGTGTAACGCCGTTTCTCAGGCATGTGACTTCATTAATTAGCCGTGGAGCAGCGCGGCTGATTGACGGGGCTTTTACTCTGCAGGGACTTTGCACACTTCCTGGAGAATAACCGGCTTTGGATGGACTGGAAGGTGGTGAGGATGTGTCTGTCGTCATGGAAACATGTGAACGCCTGTATGTGCACTCTTCAAACCATATACTTTATAACTAATTAAATTCTTAAATCGTACAGGACCAGTGTGAATTTGGCGGCACCTAGCGGTGAGGTCAGAGAATGCAACTGAAACGTCTCCCATTTACAGAGGGGAACTCGGAGAACCCGCCTCATACGTAGATATTAAATTAAGAAAAGCACAAAGTTTCTTATTTTAAAGTGATTACACACTAAAAAAAAAAACTCATTAATTTTACATTTGTTTCAGCCAATAGATCCCCTTAAAGCTCCACCCTTTCTTTGAAATGAATTCATTTCAAAGCTTCCTCTGATTCTTTGGAGGTCCTTGAACACATCGTACCTCCTGTTTGTCGTGGAGGATGACGGTGCCGGCCTGCTCCACCACCTCGAACACCATGACGCTGCACAAGTCCCTCCGCACCGACATGGTCATGTTGGCGAAGGCCGGCAGCTGGTGCATGAACTCCAGGAGTTGCTCTGTGTGGCAGGATGGAAGGAAAAAACACATTTGTTGTGAAACATGTAAAGAGTATGAATTTGTTGCGGCAGCATTTATTAAAACAAACGATGGACTTTAATTATCCCGACTGCAGGAAAACCCTCCTCACACACATCGGCGTTAGGTTTTTAGAGAGATGACTACATGTTGTCTGAAGCAGCCAAACGTTAACAATATGAACGATTAGTTAACAAGTGTTCATGGGAGCACTCGCCATTTCCTTCTTTCCTTTGCTCTTTGAAGGTGAGACTACACATTTTTATGCATGTGTCTTCTATCAGAGGAGTGAACAGAAAACACAGAAAACTCCATAGATTTCTCAGAAATTCTCCAAAGGTCGACATGAGATATACCTCATTTGCACATTTAAACATAAAATATCACAAAACTTCATAAAGCAAAAAAAATAAATTAAAAAAATGAACTATGGGAGATGTATGGTGATATCCATTTGTTAAAAAACTTAATCTTATTCCCCTGGAGTGTGATTTTATATTATTTTACCATATTATTTTTGAACATTTTGAGGTGCCAGATGGTTGGAAGTTTAAGAATTAGGACAAAAAACACAGAATCACATTCAATTTAGGAGCAAATGATGATTACTATGAGTGCAAAGTGGCGGTTAATCAACGATGTGGTGAGCTCAGCAGAATAAAGGCAAAGTTACACATGTTAAAAAGCTGCATGTCATCAGGCTAAACGCTCGTTTGATTACAGCAGACGCCGGTCGACAATGAGTCACCGCATTATTATTATTATTAATAACAATCACGCAGTAATGAAATCTGTATCAATTATGAGGTTAATACCATTAAGTATTGTGATGACGGTATTCAACAAACAAAGCTTGTCATCAGTTTGTCTCATACGTTTACAGGCTGCGATTGGTCTGATTTTTAGGCATAATTAGGCATAATTATCAGATTATTAATAATGCAAAGGAGAAAGAATCCTGAAAAATGTTTATTTTCCTCTGCTTTACTGGTCTTTTAAAATCATAAAACACATATTTTATTCCTTTTTTCCTGTAGTGCCATTTATCAGTCTAGATAGAGCAACCAAGTCTTCCAGAGAGTAAAATCCAATTATAATAAGGAATAAAAGATCATATTGGATAACGCCACCAGGTATGCGGGACACTACAGAGTTACACTCCTTTTTACTGCTGCAGTCGAACCAAATGTGTCATATTTAAAAAAGCGTAACGCTTATTAATGAGTAAAAACGTTATGGATGTATTAATATTTATGGGCTTAAAGCGCTCTGAATGAGCAGGGTGTGACCATCGAGTGGAGGCTACGAGAAGGCCAACCTCCCAGCAGGCACCCAGCAGGCCAGGCCTTCACGTCGTCTCCGGCTCTCTGATGTGGTCCGCCCGGCTCCTGCAGGACCCCGCTGGGTCCCGCTAATGAGGACGCCTCTCTGATTGCCGGCTTAAAAATACACACAGGAAGGCCACCGGTGTTTGAGACCGCTGAGAGGGGCGTCTCCACTCACTGAATGATGGATGGTCTGTGTGGCGTTTTTAATCGCGAGGACATGAAAGTCTAGAAAAGGTCCATGACAATCCTGAACATGCAGCAGCTTCATTACCGACATTCAGGTGGTATCTAAGAGTCTCCCCCTGTTGGACATTATGAAGAATGCATGTTCAAGACCCACCTGTAATCTGGTAATACCGATTGAAATGACATATTGGAGGTATTTGACAACTCTAAACCTATTAAAAGTGAATATTTATTCGACAGAAACTCACCGATGTCGTCGTCGTTGCGGTCGGCCGGGTCTTTCTCCAGACACTCTCGGACCAGGTCTCGGCCCAGAAGGGTGTCCGAAGCTCTCTCCAGGTCCTCATCCTCCTCCTCCTCTTCCTCGCTGTCCACCGCAGCCTCAGGAAGCCCGGAGAGGTCGACGTCTCCCAGCTCGCTCTCGGTGGCCTGCAGACAAGACGGCGGAGAAGGCGGCCCAGTGGTTGGTAACGGTACTGGTGATGTCTCGTTTTATTATATTATAGTTTGAGATTGGGTTGAATTGTTCATCCTCCATTAAACCTGCTTGACTCATGCAGCAATCATAAGACCTCCTCATGAATATTCAGGCTTTCATAGGCCCTGTGATTGTGCACCATCAGTTTCAGGCAGCACCATCCGAATCACTGAGGGTTTAAGGGCGTTCAGTACAAAGTAATCCATTCGATTTAAATAAGGCACGAAGCAAGACAGAGCAAATGTGGGTAATGCCAAAAAGAAGATACGACCTCTGTTCAACCCCCCCTTAAAGCCATGAGCCTTGCCAGTGGTACGTCATCCACACAGAGCATCAACACTAACCTTGGAATGCTGTAGCAGCTGTACCTGCGACTCAAACTAGCAAAACAGAGGCCGACAGCCAAATATTCAAATCCAGCAGCGATAATTCACATTCAGCTGGATTTCCCCTGAGCAGGGGGGGACAGATGGTCGGGTGTATGGCTTAAAAAGGGGTCGGGTGGGATCTGAACCATCAACCTAGAGGTGGAACGAGGAGACCCCCGGTGGCAGCGGCAGCATTGCAGGCCATCTGGACGCTCTCGCAGGTAGAACAAAAAAACAAAGAGAATCTTCTGGATCCTAAATTTCACCTCTTTCTCAGCCCCTCCATAGTGATATTATTTGCATTTCTGTAAAGATAATTAATAAAAGTCCTCCACTATTTGCCATCTTTGATGAGTAGGGGAGCACTGGACTGAATTTATGTTTTATAAGGGAAGGGAACCACTGCTGGTACAGATGTTCTAAAAAAACGACGCATCAATGGTCTTCTGGGTGTCATCGAAGTGTACATTCATGTACAGATCGCCAACTTGCTTCATTGCTTATTATTTATTTATCGTTTTCTATGAGTTTTGCTTTCCATCTACTTCACTTCAGTTTCTTCTAACGTCCATATGTCGTCGTCGTGGAATAAAGAGCGAGTCTGGGTCGAGGCCACCCAGGGACATCATCTTGGCAGTCGTTCATTTAGAAGAGTGGAATGAAGACGGTGGGAAGAAGCTCACTTCCAGCCCGGCACGCCACAGGATGAACTCCCCAACCATCAATGCAATCGAGCTCTGGGGTTATTTGGTGCCTGGCCAATGGCTTTAATAGGTTTCTCTGCAGGGAGGAGGGGATTGAGCTAACAGCCCGTCTCCAGGTCAGACCGGGTTCACTCTTGTTTTCATGAATCAGGTTGAACGAGCTACTTGGAGGGCTTTTAAAACACAGACAACAAAAACAATACTTTCCTGCACTAAATAAAAAGTGTACTGATGATAAATGAACAAAAGAGACCTGTCATGATTTAATAAATTGGATTTTTGTGGAACAGGTTGCACATCCCTCCCTTCTGCCAGGATATGCTCAACCAAAAGGGAAATCACACGCGTGGATAAATACTCCATATTTTTAAACCTGTGGTGCCTGAAAAGACGCTAAAAATCAAACATCTCCACAACAGCTTCACCTACAACTTGTTCTCCAGTGTAAAACTATATTCTTCTTTAGTTTCCCCATCTGAGGAGGGAATCATGTATTCTCAACACTGAGCAGAACAAGACAAAGCACTTTTTATGGTTGTCCACCAGATGGACAGTCTCCATCCGTCAGATAGAGGAAAGTAATGCAACTTTCAGGACAGAACGGCGGTGCGATCCCGAGACGTTAACACGTTTCCTCTCGCCGTCTGCCACCGACGGATCTCTCAGGGCTTCGAGAGCTCGGTTCATCCAGAATGCAGGATGTGCCCTTTCAGTCCAATTCCCCCGGCTTCAGTCTGAGCACGGAGGACACTTCCAAGAGACGAGGGACGGCACATTTCCCCGAGAACGCTCACATTTAACAGGGGAGGGGGGAAGAGCAGAGAGGGGGACAGCGTGATATGGGAGGGGATGGAGGATAAAAGGGGAATAGGAAGGATGTGAGAGCAGGAGGGCAGAAAGTCGTTGAGTAAAATTGCTCGACTGTGAGAAAAAAACAAAAGCAGGCCGTTGCCTTGACAGCTGAGGAGCACAGCTGACTGGAGGTCAGCGCTTTAAGACAGCTGTAAACAAACACTGAGCCGGGTCAGCGACAAGCTGATGGGATCAGAACCGTGGGATAAATGTCTAATCCCAGCATGAAGAGATCAGGTCTCCGTGTTAAACGTCTGACCCGGGTCTGGTCCGGCTTACGTCCATCTGCAGACGCTGGGAGACGGGGAGGAGGGAGGAGCAGACGAGGAGGTGAAAACACCCCAATTATGTCATTTCAGTCCCTTTTCTGCTGCAGATACAAGTGAAATTCTGCTGACAATGATTAATGGATTCCATTATTCATCCGCCTGTTGCTTTATTCCTTTATTTTAAAGTGACTTATTTCTCCTCTCTTATCCTTCCGGACCAGAGACGTTGACAGATATTTCACTTTTTACTTTAACATTACTCCAAATATACTTTAAATAGTCCACAACTTCTTCACAACCCTCCTTCCCAGAACCCTAATATAATATAAGGGGAAACTAAACCCTAAAGAAAAACCCTTAAACTCATGAGCCCCCGGGAAGAGTGCAAGGCTTTGTAGCTAATTTGACTTAGTGGCAAAATGTGGAATTACAAGTCACAGGTCCGTTACGTGATGCCAATGAGCCAAAAAGACTTTTCTCCCCAGAGACTCATTGGGAAAGAGTCCTCTGTAAACGAGACAACGTTTCCATTCCTTCACACCGCTATTATTTTTGAAGCGTGAATGAAATCCCTAGATGTAAAAAATATAAAAACGTTACGCTATAAACAAACTCCACCACTAACGAGGATACGCGACGAGGCGGACTGGTCGACATGATGGAGCTTTGTTGTCTCATTTAGACACTTTTTTTAAAAGCTTCAAAACTCCCATGAGACTATTAGCTGAGTCATCTTTAATCAGGTCCTTATTTCAGACACCAAGTGCAAAAATTGCTGACTTTCTTACTTGCATGTTAAAGACTCATTCCTGCAGATCCGATTCCCCAATTTTCTACTGAAAGTCATGACGACAATCTACCATTTATACAAAAATATCTAATATTCCCGATACACTGCCCATCGCTTACATACGGCACTTAAAAAGTAAAGACAGAAACCAGCCTGCTCATTAGTTTAGTGGCCAGCAGCGCCCGCTGATTAAACCAGCTCATTAACTTGGAACAAGCTCATCACTTTGTGGCTCACGGACCTCAAAGAGCCACCGCTGAATGCTGACAATGCTAACAATGCTAACAATGCTACCATGCTGGTGTAAGCACAAACAGGGATGAAGGGAACACTGCAGCATCCTGGGAAGAGGAGCGACGGCTGAAAGGTAATATAAAAAGGAGGTCTCGGATTTATGACTACTTTCTGTGTAAAGAGGGGAGATTAGGAGAGCTGAGGGATTAAAACGATGAGACGACTGCCTTGCCATGTAGCCTTTTATGGATTATTGATCCGCAGCCATTTAAAATACCCAACACACAAGAGAGGCATTTCATCCCTGAGCACGCTGAGCTCGTAAATGCTCAGAAATGTCGGGCAAAAGGTGAGGCTGATTCAAGAAGACGGAGTTAAAATATGAAGACCTTGTGGTGCTGGCGATGATACTTTGGTACATTTGACACGTTGTGCATTAAGCCAATGAATGCAACCAGGATTTAAAAGGACACACGAACACATTCAAAAGGTCTCCAGTTGCCAGAGCGTCCATTGAATGTGCTTTGTTTGCCTCGTCGGAGGTGAAACGTATGTTTATGTAACACCAACATGTGAGAGGAACGGGAGGAAATGGACTCTTCCTGAAGGAAATAAGCTCCGCCACTTATCTGATGCACAAGTATTCCTGACATTCCTGTTTAGGGAAACATCAATCCAGAATCGACTCTGACATCATCTGCATAAGTGACTTGCTACATATAATTTCCCGGGCCACGTTGCCATGGAAGTAAAACAGCTGCAAAGTGGCGGTAACGAACCCGGCTACACTGACAGCGTTACCTGTAGCACAGGTAGAGACACGGAGATGGAAAGGTTATTTTCCTGCACGTGACCTTTCAACCAGCAGCAGGAAGTGCAGAGGGAGTCATCACCAGGATGCACGGCCGCTGCACAATAATTAGCGCGATACGGGGGAGGACGAGGAGGCGGGGCTGAGGAGCAATGAGATTAAAAGGAAGCGGATATTCCAAAAACGTAGTGGTGGCGCCTAATTTATACTCCTGCCGATAAGCTTGCATGCACGGAGCTTCTGCAGAGTTGCAGAGATGGTTGAAAACCACGGGTTCAGATAAAAAGAAATATAACCTGGCATATGCAAAAGGTGTCTGCACTGAATGCATAGCTGCACAGCTGCAGGAGTAAAAGTCAGGCTAAAGAGAGGAGGAAGATGGCAAACTGAAAGGAAATATGTCATAATTCAGTATAAAGCCTCTAATTGTAAACAACCTGACTCCACACACACCAAACGACATATGTATGACATCACTGTGTGTGTGTGTTTATATTGTTGGTTAGTACGAAACAAATATTTCAACAAACAGCACCCACCTGGTAAATATCTGACAGGCTGCTGCTCCCTGAGTCGCTGGCGATGCTGCATCCTGATTGGCTGGGAGGCATGTGCATCACCTGCTGATGGGCGTGGTCTGTTAGATGCATCTTATTGAGGTCGGCAGGAAGCTGTTCAGACAGACAGGAAGTAGTAGCGAGACAGACGGGGGAAAAACAGAGAAAGGGATATGAGTTCAACCGAGGCAAACACACACACACGCACACACACACATACACGCACACACGCACACACACACTGCTTGTTGTTTGGCACTGCTTGACACGTTATACTCCACGATAATTAACATGAAGAGACACTTCAGACGGCTGTAAATTATGATGCAGGGCTGGACGTTGATATGATTTCTGATCAAGGGCGGAGGGAAGGGGCAGATTTGTTATTTCTGGAGTGACTTTTGATAAAAGATGAAGCAGAAGATTCAGGATGACACAGCCGGTTTTCCTTTACGTAGACACACGTTCAAACCCTCCAAGACAGAAATGTATTAACTTCAAGAAATGAACACAAACACACAGTTAAAGATGTCAGTCAAGCAGCCGACTGGATGTTAGACGGCCGTGTGGGGGAGGGGAGGGTTTCCACAACGAGGACGGCTCGTAAACTTCCACTGACCACAAACTGTAACAGCGATGTCGAACCAGAGACAAACAGCTGGGAGTCACGGGGGTTTAAAATGAGAGTGGGACTGGGTTTGGATGTTTCAGCACCACGGAGAGAGACATGACTCACTATTACACATTGATTATTATCCGTGATTATTTCAGCTTTACGTCTTTAATTCACATTACGTTCAATCCGAAGCGTCAAACAGGAAAGAAACCAATTTTCATCCCCAGCGTGAGTGCTGCTGAAACAGAACATTTCCTGTCGTTATACTCTCTCCTCTTAATTAACAGATTTACATCATCAATTAACTGACCACTTAGCCAGGAAGGTAGAGTACTGCCACCAGAGAGATTAAATTTAAGCACATACAAAAGAATCTAACACCTAAAATTCCTCCCGTTGGCCCACATTAAAGAAAGCAGAAGACGGCCTCTTGTAGGACTCAGAGATCCAGCCCAGCAAAGTCCAACGTTCACATTTACCAACGTATGATGGGAGAGGTTTACTTTTTCTCTACTCTAAAGCAATACAAATAAATACACGATGCATGTAGAGGAAAGGAATACTACAATAATAAAATCAGTCAAGACAAGACTGAGTAAAAAAGGGGGTCTAGAGACCCAGACCAAGCACCACAACACTGGGGATCGCCACGGAAACGAGGCAGCATCTCCGCCTCCTGTCCGGGTCACACAAGGACCTCGGACTCTCGAGTCTTACCGGTATGGATCGGGGCAGGCTGAGAGAAGACGTCCTCCGGCGGCACCGGGCCGGCCTACAGCACCCCTCCTCCATCGCCACACACCGTCCAAACACACACATCAACACATCAACACACACACACATCAATGCCGAGCCAAAGTGAAGCTTGAAGCTGGCTGGAGCTGCAACGAGCATAACATATAATAATATATCAAATATTAAAAGGTGTCGAGCCTCAGTACTCTCTCCTCATAGGCCTGTACTACGTGACCCCACCAGCACTTAACCCCCCCCTCTCTCCAAACCCACAGGGGAACACAGTATTGAGGGGCGGAGTATAAGAAGTTCAATGGCTTGTTGTTAATGTGCAGCATATTAAAGGAAGCAAGCTTTACCCTCTTCAATTATCTTTACGTGTGTTTGGACTCTGAACGTGTTTCCGTTTTATTTGGACATTTTCTAAATGTGTGGATCAGCTAATGGGTCCTGTTGTTTCCCTCAACAGGAAACAGACTCAAGCACGAGGCAGAATACGTGCAGCTGCAGCGAAAACAATCAGAGATCGACTTGGTCTGAATCCACTGATGATTATTTACATCATCAGCTGGCATGAGAGGAAAATCCGCATTATTAAGACGAGGAGCATTTATTTGGAGTAATCAAACGGCTGAAATATGACTTTAGTCTGCAGACTGCATGCACATGTACACACGCCATCTAAACACACAGCACTGTTAAACTCCAGCATCTGGAAGCGTTAAACATTCATGCATCCTTTCTCCGCCTCACACGTAACATTGCAGGTCACTCATTAGTTCCCGTGTGACTGAAGGAGCATTAAAGTGAAATCCGTTTCCCATTAGGAACGCCGCTGTAATGAGTTGTGTTTCACGTAACCAACCGCAGGCGACGCCTAATCCTGTCAGACTGTTTAAACCGCACGTATCCGCCGGTTCTCCCACGACGCTCGCCGTGAGTTATTTGTGTTTGCGTGACGGAGACGCAGACTGATTGCTAGTGTCATCACAGGTTAATAATTGAGTTTAGATGTGTATTTCAGATTGTTTGAGGTATTTCACACAATGCTTCGACCGATTGATCGTCTCTTTCCTTTTCTATCAACCTTTTAAAAACCAAACCCGAGGAGGTTACTGGAAGGATAATAAACCTTCATCTGTTCTAGATCATAAAGGATTTGCTGATGCTGCTGTTTGGTAACGTGAGAGTCCTGGACGGGATGCAGGGGGTTCAGGAGGGAATGGAAGTTTGACATTTTAGGTAACACACTGCTCAGACGTATTAAAACGTGCCACTGCGGGGTCCATCTAGGTTTTACTATTGGCTTTTTGTCATTCAGACAGGTGGTGACTTTTACGTCGATGCACCTTCAACCTTCATTCAGATTATGGATTCATGGAAAGAGCCTCGCAAAGAGGTGGTGGAGTTTAAAATGCGTTTCCTGCTCTCGTTGCTTACTTTGGTGGATTTATTTCCTAACGAAGACGACTTGATGTGAGAGATGGCGATGATTTTTTTCGAGGTGCCGGGGAGTTAATGTGCTTCGTCTACTAGAGGATGGAAGATCGGGGGGGGGTGGCTGAGTAATTGTGGCAGTCTCGTGGCTCCTATTCAAACCGCAGACTTAATCCCACTCTAATCCCCCCTCTTTCCCTCTCCCGGCGGGTTGAGCCGTGGTGGGGGGGCGGGCCGGGTCTCCCATTCTCCTCATGCATTAAGGATGAGAGTTGGGAGATTAAATATAAATGTGCGAGGTTCCTTCAGCTGTACAATTCCATCATGTCAGCGAGAGGGCACGACGGTGGGAGGACCAGAGCTCCCCAGTTAAGTGTGGTGTGGCAGCTCTCAACGCTTACAGCGTCTGATTGGCTCCAGAGAAATGAACCTCTCGGCTGTTTTAATGAGGCAGAGAAAAGGTTCAACCTACGAAAGACTCAGCGGGGGTTCAAACCCTCGAGGAACAAGCCGATACCAAAGCAATACTAATATACTCTACACTCAATATTCCATCCATCGTTGATAGAAGTTTAGGACACTTCAGCTTTGGCTTCACTTTTTAGACCCGGAGGTTGCCGCTGGCTCGTTGCCTAGTTTGGTAGCTGATGTCGTGAACAAACAACTGTTCGGGCTGGGCAATATGTTTATAACATCAAGAAATCACCCATATGAAACATGACAAAGACTTGATCGAGACCAACAAGATACCAAAAAGTCATAGAATTCACAGCCGTTTACCGAGCAGATTAAGGATCCTTCCCTCCACTCGTCCACCAATCAGAGAAGAGCACAATACCCAGCATTCAAATGGCCCTATCTGTCTTTCTGTAGACAAAGTCAAGACCCTGAAAGCGAAAACAAGCCAGTCGAACATACATTAGGGTGATGTCTTCTCTTGCTTCTGCAAAAACCCGACTTACTGCATCCTCTTTTAAGACCATGATGAACCAGCTGTGGGCCTGAGTGCTCCGCTGCCCTTCCTCCCTCGCTGATAAAACGGGCTATAAAGCCCAGACCGGCCATTTGGCTACACAGACGAGAGACCGGGTTTCCCCAAAAGCATGTTAGTGCCGGGATAATCATTGCAGCGTTGTAGGTCAGTGTGCAGGGAGAAGCTATGGGAGTGGTTTTGGGGGAAAACCTCGAAGACATTAATGGACGAAGCATTAAGGTTCAAAATTGGTTAGTTAGGGTTCCCAGAAGGGGCCTCGCGATTCAAACGTATTTTCAAACCGTCTGCTACGTCACCTCGGATTAGCTTTTACATAAAAAGAAGCAGTTAATAGTTGTCTGAGCCAATGTTGTCAAAGCGTCGCAGAGAAACCGTTTAATGACTTTACGGCGAGACGCACCTGAGACTTCACCTACCCGCCGACCGTTAGGGAGCCGTTAATAGGAGGAGGATAATAAATCATTTATCAAACGAGATGGAGCATGACGGAGAGGTGAGACGAAGAGGAAGCACGGCAACAACACATAAAGATGAATAATAAAGAGGGCGAACGGCTCGGCTGGGTAATTAAAGAAAACGTGATGAGACGATAATTAAAGAGGGTTCAACAAACATGATGCAAACAAAGCTCAATGAATATTTAAAGACGGGTTTATGGCGAAGGGAAAGAAAAATGATTCAAGATATATTTGGAGGATGTTTATTTTTGCTGGCGATCACGGAGGAAATGGTGGGTATTTTTGCAAATGTATAGTCAGGAAATATACCGAAGGATGTGCAACAAAATTCTTTATTTATTATCAGTATTGTGGTATGAAATACAGCAACTATGTTATCGTTAATTTGCCAATAAAAATCTGACCGTGTAAACGCTGATAATGTGCACAAGCTGCAGACGTTTAGGGAACAACAACAACAACAACAACAACAACAACAACAACAACCACACAGTCCTGCTGTAGAACTGGCTGGCGTCACCACTTCTAACCACAGCTGAGTGAATCCAGGCTCGGTAATGACTCTGTAATGACGCCGGCGGCCTGTAGGGGTCAGCGCTGACAAACTGCCAGGATGGGACTCCAGTTGAAGGCCGAGCAACACAACAAGCAACACAACAAGCAACGCAACGACGTGTTAAACTCTGCATGTTGGTCTTTCTTTACTGCAGGGTTTGTTTTGCTGTTGAATCAAAGTGAAACCCTGTTTTAGACCACTATGACCAGAAACCGGGGAGGTGAGAGTTTTCTTGTAGACACTTCTTCTTTTTGTAAATAGATGCTTCTGAGAAAACGCCACCCATTCAGCTCCATGCCCTCCCACTGAGTATGTATAGCATGATGAAGCCTGGCAGTTAACTTGTGTTCTGTGTGTCGAGGACGCTCTCCTGCAGACAAACACCCGGCCTCGCTTTGATGTCGCCCTCGCCTCGACCGTCTGAACCCCAGTTTCTCGTCTCTCTACTCTTTTGCTTCGTCTCCTTCCGACCGAGCTTTGATCGCCTCTGTGATTAGCTCCGTCTGCAGTCTACCTCCGTCCCTCGCCGTCACCTCCTCTACTCGGCCTTCATCCCTCTCTTGTCTATCCCCCCCCCCCCCTTTGTTCTTTCATTTATTTCCCTCCGTGATCAAACCCTCATTTCTGCTCCCACCCTCCTGCATCAAAGAGAAGAAGCGGGGGTGAAATGACCTCAAAGAGGCCTCGTCACACGCCGGGTGAGAAGTTCTGGTATCGCACGTTTCAAAGTCCATCTTCAAAATGATTTTGAGTCTTCGAATGGCCTTCAGCAACGCATCCGGAAAAGATCTAAATCACGCCATCCCCTTCACACACATTGGGAGTTCACTATGCATGAACAGCATGCGTCCAGCGGGCTTCATTCGGGGTAAAAACATGCACACAGCGATGCTCCACTCTATTACTGTTTGCTGGTTTGGATTAAGATACGGAGAAGGGAGACAGATGACGGAGACGGTGGAGAAAATAGAGGCAACCCAAGTGAATATGACTGAGTGTAAGAGGGGAGAGGAGTGAGGGAGGCAGAGTGCAGCATATGATGGAGGCTTGGATTGAGTGTGTGTGTGTGTGTGTGTGTGTGAGAGAGAGTGGTAGGGGAAGTAGAGTGTCTAATAAACAGCGAGAGGTGGGCTGAGGGTGAAGTGAGAGGGAGGCAGCGGATGAAGATAAAAAGTCCCAAATATTCTCTTAAGAATCCAATTCTACCTCCAGTCCAGATGGCCATGTCTGTGTGTGTGTGTGTGTGTGTGTGTGTGTGTGTGTGTCTGTGTGTGTGTGTCTACCAGCTGGAGAGAGGGGAGATGAAATGAATTGAAGCTAGAATTGGAGGTGACAACTGCAAAGGCAGAGAGAAGGGAAGGAGAGACGGTGAGAAAGAGAGGGGGAGGAGTCAACAGGGGACCACATGAGGAGGCGAGGACTCAGATACTGTATGAAGACGCCAACGCATGCTCTCCCTCTCCCTCCCTCTCCCTCCCTCCCCCCCAATCATTTGTGCTGTGCTCATCACACTGATTTACTTTGTAAAGGAGAAAATGAGAAACAAAAATGGAATGACCTAGAAATCTCTGTGAAACACACATTTGAACCGTTGCCTCCTGTGATTTGGCAGGAATCGGTTTGTGGGGCTCAACAGTGATTGGATGGCACGTTTTTAGACGGTGGGGGGGCTGGCGAGCTTCGGCGGCGGACGAGCAGCCATTAGTTGGCAGTTTCTACGCGTTGTTGTGCCAGCGCTGTGACAGGCGGGATGCTGAATGGCACCGAGGCTCCCGGAGACCGCCGACCTTTGACACAGTTGTCTGAGAGTGATGACGCACAGAAGAGAAGGGGAACCGTGGATATCCGACAACATTTCCAACAACATTCGCTTCATTACAAACCATGCCCAGACCTGGAAAAAACACATTTCTTTTCATTTCATAACATAATCATCCAATAAGCTGATTGACTGCGTTCAATTGTCTCCGAGCACAAAGTCAAGAATGCAGCGATGCGTGATGTGAAGATCGATCGCAGCAGGTTTGCAAATCAAAGCTTAGTATTCATCAGATTCTGGATGAATCGAGTTGTTTGCTCACTGAAATATCAGAAAATTGTCAAAAATGTCGATCAATGCCTCCCGAAGCCCAAAACATCGTCCTCAAAATGTTTACTCTCACGGAGGAGGAAGGAAACCAGGAAATATTCACACTTAAGAAGAAATGACATAAAAATGTAGTGACGAAGCCCTCCGATAAAGCTTCAAAAATCCAATTTAAGTCCTAAACGTTTCCCTTCGAGCCTCAAACAAGCCTTCATTCGTTTCCGTCGTGAACTTTATCGGCAAAGTAAACGTTAAATAAGCTCTCAGCCTCGGAATGAACCGGTCTGGATGTTCCTGGTGAGCGACGGCTTGAAATTGGCTGCATGCTCATTCATCCCGCGCGGTCTTTAGCGCTCATTCAGACTTTCTGGTGGCTTACACAGTGAATACGGTAATTAGCATGGGTCGGCACCCTGCAGAGTCAAGGATTCTTCTCTGGAGGACTGAAGCTATTACAAGCAGGCTCGAGTGGAAATGCCTTCCAGTTGGCAACTAGAAAGCGTGTCAGTGTGTGTGTGTGTGTGTGTGTGTGTGTGTGTGTGTGTGTGTGTTTGGTAGGAGATGCTGCCAAACTGTTAAGGTTTCTGAAAGGAATATTCAACCTTCCCTCCTTCCCTGTTCCCTTTAACACAGTGTGAGGACCTTCCACTGAAATACAATATCAAGTGAAACACTTTTGTGGTAAAAGTACATTTTGTGATGGTGACTGGATTTCCCTCCATCTCCCCTTATTCATCTTTCCTCTCTTCCACCCCCTATTTATTGTGCATTTCCTCTTTTATCTGAGGTTTGATGCCTCCGCCCGCCCGTCAACTTCATAATTGTGTTGTGTGAGATCGTCATATTACGCATTTTGATTCTTGACTTCCAATCAGTTTCTTTGTGTGGACGTTTGTGACGAATTTACAAAGAAAATTCCAGCCGCTGGAAATTCACTGGAGGTGTTGCTGAGATATCGCAAGGATGGGAGGGATGGGAGGTCACATGTGAGGTCACACTGACCTTGACCACAGACATTTCCTCCAGGCGTTCCTGAGATATCGTAGTAACAGGAATGGACTAAAAACATAACTCTCCTTTAAAAAACATTATGCATTAAACAAAGTGCCATCATAAAGGATCTATATGGGATTTAATGTTAATTAATGGGATGCCGGCCACATCTATAGACCTGGATGATGGTTGTTAACGTGTGTGTGTGTGTGTGTGTGTGTGTGTGTGAGTCGGGTTTCTAACAGAGCAAACTCTTTCTTTCCTTCTGTGTTTGTGAGCGCTGCAGGAAGCTGAGGAAGGAGGGCCACGGCCAGGTCTGCCGGATACGGGAGGCCAAACACGGCTTTAATACCAACACACACACACACACACACACACACACACACACACACACACACACACACACACACACACACACACACACACACACACACACACACACACACACACACACACACACATATGCACATATGCACAGATACATTCGTACCTCCACGCTCCCCTCTGTTAACAGATGCTTCCTGCCCTGTAGCCCGACACACACACACACACACACACACACACACACACACACTGGCACCCCTACAGGTTGACCCAGAGGCCGGGTGCAGGGGCAGCCCCACCCTTTGCTGGTGTTAATGTTGGACGCTGCTCCCGCCAGTTTCAGTCGGCAGGGACAGGAAATTAACTTTGCTTCCTGAACGCCGACGTTTATCAGTTATTTGAATATTTCTTACAACGTGGACAACAAAGGGAAAAGTCCCAACAACTGCTCGATACGAAGCCTGAGCTGAGAGCTGAGCCGGTCGCAACAAAGCCTTCATTCTTTCTAATCATTTGGCTGCTTTTGGTGCGAATGTTCCGTGCTGCTGCCTCAACGTCTCCAGATGTGCATTTGTATTCAGTCGGGTGTGTTCCAGTCAGGGTGAAAATACAGAAACAAGGTTAGAATAGTAGGAAAAAAAAGAAATTCAAACCAAAAGCAGCAGATGAGAGTTTGGTCGTCTTTGACATAGATCACATTTAAAAAAAATAATCATTT
>NC_139938.1:16623012-16626335 GCF_963514095.1 Eutrigla gurnardus | reverse complement strand
AATGCATTCTTTTGTTTTTGTGGATTGAAAGGTGATTTATGAGTTATGGGGGGTGCGCTGGGCATGTTCTGGACTAATGCAACCCATATCGATCTTTATCACCCCGACTTCCTGTGCATATGATATCCTCCAGCTCCCTCGGCATGCTAAAAGCCCTCCGTCTCTATTGTTGCCTCTCTATGATTCTCTCTCTCTCTGTTCCCTCTTTGTCTCTCGCTCATTTACTCCCCCCCCCCCCCCCCCCCTCCCCCATCTCCCTGGGCTCAAAGGCCACATTACCTTGACACCCTGTGATTCCTGTCAGTCTGTCAGCCTGAGGTCGGAGTAAACCCGCCAAGGCCAACGTTAAGAGGCGGCGGCGTTCCATCGCCTGGCCAAAGGCAACATGGCAACATGTCCAGGTACCAGGGGAGCAACGCAGCAACTATCTAATGGGCTTTTAAGGGGTGATCTGACCATGCAGAGGCTTAAAGATCCACAGCTGCTCTAAATGCGACCTGTTGACTGCAGCATTTATTTTGGAATAGACCAAATGTGATCAAGGTGCTAAAAACAGCGTGTTTCACGATGAATTTCTCTTTATTTCTGCTTATTTGACTTGGTGGTGACACATGGGGGATTTTACCACAATGCATCAGATTTTGTCAGGTTTTTCTTCTTTTAATTTAGAAATTAATACTGTGACCTTAAGAAAGTGAGTATTTTGTCTTATAGCTGCTCATAATGAGAAGAGTCTCTCTAACCACTAGGAGATGTTGTTTGATTGCATCCATGTTTCCAGATGCATTCTGGTCCGTGGATGCGGCGAGTTAAGAGTCTACCTTACTTGTCCGTGCTGCGTTTGTGTATCTACCCGTCTATCTACCTGTCTATCTGACCCGTCTTGCCACTCTCTACAGCTCAACGCTTCTTTCCAGTCCACACAGACTGATTATGCCGACGCTCAGGAAGCCCATTGATTGCTGAGGGAAGCAAAGGCAGCAGCCTGGATCAAGCTGAGCCGGGACCTGATGGATTCTGCCAAGGAAGTCCTGAAATCAGCAAAGCAGGACACTTCCTGTTTCTGTAAGCGCTTATCTCGTTAGTAACGACTGGTGTTCGTAGCATTTTAAAGAAGTAATAATTATTATGAACCATATTTGGGCTGCAATACCTTCCACCTTGTCTGAAACACACAGCGAGCAACGTGGTGCTCAGTCTAATTATCTCAGTCCAAAGGTTCAAAAAAGATTGAAGAAAGAAAGATGGAATAATTCCCAATATTCACAACATGTTTTTATCAAAACTAAATATTCGGCTTTGATCCAGATTTGTTGGGATTTCATAAACAACAATTTCACTGCAGTCGAGACACTTGATTGCTCTCCGGTTTGCTCCGGAGGCAATCTTACATCACCTAGAATAACAATATATACACAACCACATAACCACAAAATCATATTTTAAGAGTGATGACATCCATAAATATGCCAATATATGTTCAAAGCTTCATTCGAAAACCTCAATAGAAGCTTCAAACACAAAAATAAATGTTTATTTATATTAATTTGACACCTCTAGATCACATAGATGGGATAGAAGTCGAAAGATAGACCTACATTTCCTGCAGCAGCCTCTGATTCTAATAATTATCTCATATTAAGCACTTACATGAGTCTTAATATTCAATTTCGCTTCTTTCATCTTCATCTTGGAAGCAAAGACACAAAGTGTTTGCTAAATCAAGTAAATTACTTAAGTAAAGGGAAAGTTTAGACTTTTAGGTTGACGGTTCCGCCACGCTGCAGAGCAGCTCCAGCACACGAGCGAGCAGGAAATTGAAACGGCATCTGGGAGGTGATCTGAGTCCGTTCGGTGCATAAACAGAGAGCGAAGGTTGGACCTGCCTTTTTTTTAGAAGGAGTCGCTGTGATTTATGAGACAGGAAGCAGCGGATGAGTGAGGATAGCGCCCAGCAGGGCAGCAACAACATGGCAACAACAACAACAGCAGCAGCAACAGGCCCCCATTATTGATGGTTAAATAATAGATGAGGAGAAGAGGGAGGCAGACGAGGAGATTGAACAAGGAGCGGAGGATAGAAGAGTCCCAAAGACAGCAGGAAGTCCACACTAATGACAGAAGGAAGGAGAGAGGACGAAGGTAAAGACAAAATAAACTAAAGACCACGGAGGATGCTCAGACAACAGGAGCCCTGTCGGCAGCCGGAGGGTCAGAGGGTTTGGACAAGGCTTCCAGCGGCGGGAGGACGTGGACCGAGGTCCCACTGGGATGATTTAAAGGGACAGTTTGGACTCAATAAACAATAAGAGACGTGGAAACAGCAGCTGACTGACTTTCCTATTCTAACTGTAGCTGAACTGCCTCTTAAAGGCCGTTTATTGGAGATGCAAGAAAACCGAGGCCTCATAACTGCTCAGCTGCGTTAGAAAAACACGGCCTACATTTCACCATCTGTCATCTGAACTTTCCATCCACACCGTCGATAGTAGGTAGTAATAGTGAGGTTATGACGCATGCTATTTGGTGAAGCTGCACACTCGGATGGCAGGAAGAAGCATGAAGACCTTGGAGAAAAGTCAAACTAATTACTCTTTTTTTCGTCATCTTAGATCTTCTGCAGTATGTCGACGTCGAGTCAGAACAACGCTGCATTTACAGCCGGGATGAAAAATGCCTTTTCAACCTTTTTACATCACATCCACAGTCATATTGTACACCTTTGAATATATTTTTGTCCCCTTTTTCTTACTGTAAACCAAATAAGGCACGCTGAAATAAAGAATCCTTTTTCAAATCACTTATTTGATTTAAAAATCTGACGTGTGCATACCAAGCAGTTTTAACCATGACATCATCCACCAAATCAAAGTGCAGCTTGAGTGACAGAGGAGGTGAAACAGGAGCCACAGTCCTCAACGTGAAGCCCGCCCAATCAAATGCCAAAGATTTGAATCCCTCCTGAATACTCACTGTGGGAGATGAAGACGCTCTAACGTACGTTTCACCGGGACTTTGAGCTCATTAAATGCAACGCTGCCCGTACGTCGGAGGTAAAGAGGCCGAACCACACATGACGAATGGAAGATGACGGCAGCGGAAGGGAATGCAAATTGGTGAATATCAACGAAGTGCAGGCCGGCCGAAACTATCAAAAGAGAACTTCCAGAGAAAATAATTGGCTGTCATTCTGAGCAGGAAGAAGATAATACAACTGTGGAATGAGAGTCAGTGCTTCAGAAGATTCCTCTCACTGACTGAGGTATTTTTATGTATTTTTACGTCTCTCTTTTCTCTAATTTCACATCACGCTGCGGGACGGC